>NC_069500.1:136700405-136882905 GCF_027579735.1 Bombina bombina
AGGTAGAATAATTACTAAATAGTTATTAACTATTTACTAACTGCCTAGCTAAAATAAATACAAAAGTACCTGTAAAATAAAACCTAACCTAAGTTACAATAACACCTAACACTACACTATATTTAAATACATTTACTAAATTAAATACAATTACCTAAATTAAATTAAATTAGCTAAAGTACAAAAAAACTAAAACTAAATTACAGAAAATAATAAGCAAATTACAGATATTTAAACTAATTACACCTAATCTAATCTAATAGCTCTATCAAAATAAAAAAGCCCCCCCCCCAAATAAAAAAAAACCCTAGCCTAAACTAAACTACCAATAGCCCTTAAAAGGGCCTTTTATGGGGCATTGCCCCAAAGTAATCATCTCTTTTACCTGTAAAAAAATATATAAATAACCCCCCAACAGTAAAACCCACCACCCACACAACCAACCCCCCAAATAAAATACTATCTAAAAAAACCTAAGCTCCCCATTGCCCTGAAAAGGGTATTTGGATGGGCATTGCCCTTTAAAGGGCAGTTAGCTCTTTTGCAAGCCCAAAATCCTAATCTAAAAAATAAACCCACCCAATACACCTTTAAAAAAACCTAACACTAACCCCCTGAAGATCAACTTACCGGGAGAAGTCTTCATCCAAGCCGGGCGAAATGGTCCTCCAGACGGGCAGAAGTCTTCATCCAGACGGCATCTTTAATCTTCATCCATCCGGCGCGGAGCAGGTCCATCTTCAAGACATCCGACGCAGAGCATCCTCTTCATCCGACACTAAAGACGAATAAAGGTACCTTTAAGTGACGTCATCCAAGATGGCATCCCTTAGTTTCCGATTGGCTGATAGAATTCAATCGAAATTAAGGTAGAAAAAATCCTATTGCCTGATGTAATCAGCCAATAGGATTGAAGTTCAATCCTATTGGCTGATCCAATCAGCCAATAGCATTGAGCTCGCATTCTATTGGCTGTTCCAATCCTAGGATTTTTTCTACCTTAATTCCGATTGGCTGATATAATTCTATCAGCCAATCGGAATCTAAGGGACGCCTTCTTGGATGATGTCACTTAAAGGTACCTTCATTCGTCTTTAGTCGTCGTGTGAAAAGGATGCTCCGTGTCGGATGTCTTGAAGATGGATCTGCTCCGTGCCGGATGGATGAAGATAGAAGATGCCGTCTGGATGAAGACTTATGCCCGTCTGGAGGACCACTTCGCTCGGCTTGGATGAAGACTTCTCCCGGCTTCATTGAAGACTTCTCCCGGTAAGTCGATCTTCAGGGGGTTAGTGTTAGGTTTTTTTAAGGGTGTATTGGGTGGGTTAATTTTTTAGATTAGGGGTTTGGGCTTGCAAAAGAGCTAACTGCCCTTTTAAGGGCAATGCCCATCCAAATGCCCTTTTCAGGGTAATGGGGAGCTTAGGTTTTTTTAGATAGTATTTTATTTGGGGGGTTGGTTGTGTGCGTGGTGGTGGGTTTTACTGTTGGGGGGGTTGTTTGTATTTTTTTTACAGGTAAAAGAGCTGATTACTTTAGGGTAATGCCCCGCAAAAGGCCCTTTTAAGGGCTATTGGAAGTTTAGTTTAGGCTAGGGTTATTTTGATAGGGCTATTAGATTAGGTGTAATTAGTTTAAATATCTGTAATTTGTTTATTATTTTCTGTAATTTAGTGGGGGGTTTTTTGTACTTTAGCTAATTTAATTTAGGTAATTGTATTTAATTTAGTAAATTTATTTAATTATAGAGTAATGTTAGGTGTTATTGTAACTTAGGTTAGGTTTTATTTTACAAGTACTTTTGTATTTATTTTAGCTAGGTAGTTATTAAATAGTTAATAAATATTTAATGACTATTCTACCTAGCTAAAATAAATACAAACTTGCCTGTAAAATAAAAATAAACCCTAAGCTAGCTACAATGTAACTATTAGTTATATTGTAGCAAGCGTAGGGTTTATTTTATAGGTAAGTATTTAGTTTTAAATAGGAATAATGTAGTTAATGATAGGAATATTTATTTAGATTTATTTAAATTATATTTATGTTAGGGGTGTTAGGGTTAGGATTAGACTTAGCTTTAAGGGTTAATAACTTTAATATAGTGGCGGCGAAGTTGGATGAGGTAGATTAGGGGTTAATAAGTATAGGTAGGTGGCGGCGACATTGGGGGCGCAGATTAGGGGTTAATAAATATAATGTAGGTGTCGGCGATGTTGAGGGCAGCAGATTAGGGGTTCATAAGTATAATGTAGGTGGCGGCGGTGTCCGGAGCGGCAGATTAGGGGTTAATAAATATAATGCAGGTGTTTGCGATGTTGGGCGCGGCATATTAGGGGTTAATAAGTGTAAGATTAGGGGTGTTTAGACTTGGGGTTCATGTTAGGGTGTTAGGTGTAAACATAAATTTTATTTCCCCTTAGGAAATAATGGGGCTGGGTTAAGGAGTTTTACGCTGCTTTTTGGCAGGTGTTAGACTTTTTCTCAGCCGGCTCTCCCCGTTGATTCCTATGCGGAAATCGTGCACGAGCATGTACGACCAGCTCACTGCTGACTTAAGCAGCGCTGGTATTGGAGTGTGATAATGAGCCCAATTTTGCTCAACGCTCACTTTTTGTCTTTTACCGACGGGTATGCAAAAACCTGTAATACCAGCCCCGTGTGTAAGTGAGCGGTGAGTAAAAACTGCTCGTTAGCACCGCATAACCTCTAGCGCAAAACTCTTAATCTAGCCTTTAATTAAAAAAAATAAACACTAAATTACGCAAAATGAAAAATAAATTATCAAATATTTAAACTAATTACACCTAATCTAAGAGCACTATGAAAGTAAAAAAGCCCCCCCAAAATAAAAAAACCATAGCCTACAATAAACTACCAATGGCCCTTAAAAGGGCCTTTTGCAGGGCATTGCCCCAAAGTAATCAGCTCTTTTACCTGTAAATAAAAATACAAATAGCCCCCAACAGTAAAACCCACCACCCACACAACCAACCCCCCAAATAAAAACCTAATCTAAAAAACCTAAGCTCCCCATTGCCCTGAAAAGGGTATTTGGATGGGCATTGCCCTTAAAAGGGCATTTAGCTCTATTTCCTTGCCCAAACCCTAATCTAAAACTAAAACCCACCCAATAAACCCTTAAAAAAAACTAACACTAACCCCCGAAGATCCACTTACAGTTTCTGAAGACCCGACATTCATCCTCAACGAAGCGGTAGAAGTCCTCATCGAAGCCGGCAGAAGTCTTCATCCAGACGTCATCTTCTATCTTCATCCATCTGGCGCGGAGCGGCTCTATCTACAAGACATCCAAGATGGTGTCCCTTAGATTCCGATTGGCTAATAGAATTCTATCAGCCAATCGGAATTAAGGTTGAAAAAATTCTATTGGCTGTTGCAATCCGCCAATAGGATTGAGCTTTCATCCTATTGGCTTATCCAATCAGCCAATAGGATTGAGCTCACATTCTTTTGGCTATTCCAATCATAAGAGGTAAGTTTTTTAAGAAAACGAGTGAAATGTCCATTTTGATTAATTAAAGTGCCCTTGTTTTTAATAGGATTATTAAAAACTGGGCACCGATTCCTCTAAATTGACCTTCACTTTAAAGTCTTACCTTAGATTAAGCTTCAAATATCCTTCTGCACCTTTTCTATATCATGCAGCAGGATCAGTAAAAAAGTTATTTTAAAATGAATATTGTTTCTGACCACTTTGAAATGGCTGCCAAGCTCCACCCACTGATGACATCACGATCTGGGCTGCACCTAGGCACTCTGCCGAATAGCATTGACAGTCTGTTGAATCCAACTAGCGATTCTTTTGTGATTGGATTCCATATGCAGCCCAGATCATGATGTCATCAGTGGGTTATGTACAGAACATTGGAATGTGAAATATTTACATTAAATACATAGTTAAGAATTTAAAGTATGAATATTGCATACATATGTTTTTACATGTTTTCATCTACTTAATGGCAAAAGGTTCTAATGCACTTATATATATATGTCTATATATGTATACATATATATTTATGTGTTTATATGTCTGTATATAAATATTTACAGATATAAATACATAAATACATATGTACACATATATAGATATGTATATATCTATATATATATATATATATATATATATATATATATATATATATATACTGAATATAAGAAAGGAGTCACTGCAAACATGGTAATCTTGCATCAAGGTAAAGGGTTTATTTCATCCACTTAGACATGAGCAGACAAACACCTGACATGTTTCGCATGGGTACTCCCACGCTTCATCAGAGGTCTATATATATATATACATATCCATCTTTAGACATATATATATATGCATCACTATGTTAAAGTCGAAATCTCATATCTTTAAGCCCATTTAAGTTTTGTTTGCAATATTTTTTTGAATACATTTTATTAGAAAGTGTTATTATAAGTGTAAGCGTGTTTTGGGACACTTTATTTTCGCAAAACGGTTAACCACAGCTCTGAAATAGCGGTAATGATTCTAGCATTAATCGCAATTGCGCTAAATTTTGCCCAACTTGTAATATCAGCGCAAATTAAATGGAGCACAAACGATTGCAAAAAACCTTGCAAAATTTTTTGGGGCACCACTTGTAATCTAGCCCATAGTAACACTGTACCAACCACCTGTTATCAGCAATGCTAAATAATACAAGTAGTTCTAAGTAAAACAGCCAACAAATGTATTGATTAAAACAGGTAAAAGGCATCTTCAGTCTGGCTCACTGCGTCTCTTTTAGTGATTTTTGTACCTGCTTGTGTAACAACTTGGAATAGTTGTTGCAAGCTACAGATTACATAACAGCATTACCATAAGAGCTGATGCCCTACCTTGCTAGTACCATCAATTAACTTAACCTTAACATATATAACCTTAAATGAAACACAACACACAGAGCTGGGTTAAAGACCATATCATGGTCGCATTTTTTTAACATATTTAAATAAATAACTCGACTTCAAGGAAGTCATAATCATAAACATATTGAACCAGTGGCAGCATTCGAGGCCTAGCAAAATCTAGCCCCATACAGCCAGAGGTCAGGCCATGTGTTGTTGGAATTTTTGAAGTGCAGGGGGAGCCCAAAACTGGCTCTGCCCCATTCTGTCATGAGTAACAGATGTCCTAAGGGATCTTCAGCCAGCAAACCCGCACGGCGCGGTACACCACAGGGCTGGACCTGGGGGCGTCACCCCGCCCATTAGCCCGACTGTTACCCCTGCAGACTCTGAACCCCAATTTATTTGTGGCCTTAACCTCCCGCCACAAGAGACAGACTTTACTCTGTAAAGGCGGCCTCTTGCCGCCGCCACCTCATATATGCGCAACTAAGCAGCTTTTGAGGTCATCAGCCCTTCGTCTGACAAGTGCACCCCATCGGGGTGATAGAGTCTTTTCCTGTAAGCTGATATCTGCTCATGGTGGACCACAAAACCTCCAGCGGGCCATGATAGCTCTACCCAGCTCTCTGTTAACTTTCTTCCTAACCCTGTAAGCTGTTTTGGGTGTCCATCTAAGTCGTGGGATGATGTTAAATCAACCTAACCTTACCCTTGGGAAAGTCGTACAAATCCATCTGACATTGGACCTCATTCCATTAATCAGGTCCTATGCCGATGCCATTCCCAGGTCATTCCCCCCGATGTGGAGAAGGATAATGTGGGGCTGTCCCCACCTACGATTTGCATCTTGAAGTTGGGGAGGCAAACCCTGCCACAGTAAGCCTCTTTGTCCCAACCATCTTACGGAAGCTTGTGTGTTCGGGTGCCCCAGTTGTTGCCCCTCCTGGGTGGATATTGCTTTCAGGGCCGCCCAATGGACATAGGAATGCCCCACAATCCAGACCCTCTTGGTGTCTCTGATAGAACCTAAAATAGATTTCAAACATTAATAAAGCATGAAACCATTCACCAGCCCCGAACCTCAGATGTTATCCTCTGCCCACCTCCGTGCCCTAAATCGCTTGTAGGGGGTCGAACATACAATTTATATTTTTGAGATCTCCATCTCCCCAAGGTACTTATGGATTCTGCCTGCCAACCTAGAGCTGCTGCACTGGTGGTAGCCCCAATTCTAAATGAATGGTGTGTAATTTTACAGTCACTAAGGTTTGCCTCGACTACCATCTTTCGCAGCACCACTGTGAATTGGAACCGAGACAAGTTTGAACCATCCTTGTGTACTAAGAACTGTTCACCCATATGTGTGCACACATCCATAAAAGCCCGTGCAATGTGAACTGGACATTTACCTGAATCCGACATGGGAAAGGACACCCAGGCGCCCTTAGACTCCTGGTCCGTTTTGGACCTAGGGATGAAGAGCAGAACATTGTTCTCAGACCACCTGACAAGACCTGCCTATATCCCTTTCCCTGCTGTGTTTTTTGATGGAGACACTAGCTCTCCTGGATGGAGAGCACCATAAAAAGCGAACGCAAATGCGCAACTGAATAAAGCCTGCTCGTAAGGTCCCGCACATACTGACTTTTCTGCCTATAGTAGCTGTCCTAGCCTACGCAAAGTAATCGGTTCACAAGCATCAGGTGCTTTATGCTCTAGCCTACCCCAACCTTTTAGGATCTGCCTAACTAGGAACCCTCTCGTTATGTTGGGATATTCCAGCAGGTTGCTGAAAAAGGATATCGCTGCCAGTTTGCTTGATATCGCCCCTTTTTTGATCCTTTGATCTCTCAGCTTCACCAACCATTCTAAAAACACTCTCTGATTACCCTCAGATGCCTAAACCTCCTGATCAGTGCAGAATCTGTTCCACTCCAGCCAGTGTTGATTGTATGTGTATGGTAAAATAGAGGCGCTGGTTCTTGGGGGTCTTCAAAGGATTCCTTTCTGTGTTTTACGATTCTCCCACAAGAGTTGTGTCTGCATAGAATAATATCAGACAATCGGCTTCACAGGTGGTTCCACAAAACGGTCAGGAAAGAATAAAGCTGAATCTTTAGATAAAATATAGTTGTTTATTTGGCTCAACGCATTTCAATGGCTTTACCGTCTTTTTCAAGAGCTATTAAAAACTTAGTATGGCTTGCAAAAAGTCAAAAAGTGTTGATTGTATGCCTGCCATGTCGCTGGGGCTAGCGACGCATGGACTAGCTGCTGAATTGAAGACAATGCCTCGTCAACTGCCAAAGAGAAGGGGGACAAGGTAGCCCGTGTGCTCGTGCTTGAGGAGTCAGGCTACGAAACATATCTCATTGAAATCTAGATAATGCATCCGCGAGGGTGTTATTCACCCCCGGGACGTGCCTGGCCTGGAATTGTATGTTGAATTGCAAACACCTCAGCACTAAGTGCCTGAGATACCTAACCACAACCGGGGATGAAGCGGATAGCCGATTAATGGAGAATACTACACTGGCATTGTCCGTCCAAAAAACTATGTGGCGATCCCTAAGCCCCGATCCCCACAGCTCCATCACTTTGTCTATGGGAAACAGTTCAAGCAATGTTAGGTTTTTGGTCAACCCGGCCTGTACCCATGGAATGGGCCATGCTTCCGAACTCCACTCCCCATCCAGGTAAGCCCCATAACCTGATGATCCTGCCGCATCTGTAAAAAGATGAAGCATCTGACTCGATGTTTGCAGGGAATGCAATAGCAAAATGCCATTGAATGCCCTAAGGAAGATCTCCCATACCCTCAGGTCATCTCGCATGTCCTTGGAAACTGTGACTACCCACTTACCAGCCCGGCCTGCAAGCAGGGCTTCAAGTCTGCTATTGAACACCCTTCCCATAGGGATCACTTTACAAGCAAAATTAAGGAGACCAAGAACTGTCTGTAGCTCCTTAATGGTGATGACCTGTGCTGCCACTATTTTTCTTACTTCAAGAAGCATTCTCTGAACTTTGTCCTCAGGTAGCCGACAGAGCCTTTCAGCTGTGTCTATTTCTATCCCCAGGAATGTCAGCTTAGTACATGGGCCCTGCGTTTTGTCTTCCGCCAAAGGGACACCAAACTCGGACATCAAGCTGCGCATAACAGTCATAAGTCTGGCGCATTCCCCAGACCCAGACCCCCCTACCAGCAGAAAGTCATCAAGGTAGTGTGCTACCACACCCCCTTTTGCGGCTGTGACCACTGCCCAGTGTAGGAAGGTGCTGAAAGTCTCGAAGTATGCACAGGGGACGGAGCACCCCATAGGCAGACATTTGTCCACATAAAATTGACCCTCAAATTTGCAACCCATCAGTCGAAAAGACTCCAGGTGAATCGGCAACACCTCAATATCCAATTTGGCTAGCAGTGCCCTAGGAGCCACCCCTTTAATGAGATCCAGACTTTGGTCAAACGATTGGTAGTTGACCAAGCTTATGGCCGGATCGATTGCGTCATTCACCGACCTGCCCTTTGGATAGGACAGGTATTGGATTAGGTGAAATTTCCCAGCTTCCTTCTTAGGGACCACCCCCAATGGGGAAATCACAGGCCAAAGCAGTTGATGTCCCTTTGCCTGCTGATGTGGACTGTGCTGCTGATGCCTCATCCCTGGGGGCAATCCTCTGCAGGTCAGTGCGAGGCTCCAATGAAGGTAGAACTCCTGCCTCCGACATCCGTAAGGTAACCTGTGAGGGAGACATAAACGAGAGGGGAGTATCCAGGTCAGTGGAACCATGGCCCTGCCCGCCATGGCAGAGCGGAGTCAATGTGCCCTGACCTTGTTCTATCTCCATATCATCTCTCTCATACTGCCTAGCAGTCTTGCTGTGACTTACATTCAACCCGCCGGTCATACCTAGGCTAGTAAGTATGCAGCTCTGTCTGACCAGCTTGTCCTTGTGTGCCAGCCTTAGGGAAATCGGTGCTATTATTCTTTAATGCTCCCTTAGGCCCAGATGTTCTAATAGGTGCCCCATGGCCCCTCTGGTACGGCCCAGCCCTGTACCCAACTACTGCTCCCTGCTTGGCTGACTCCTCTGCCTCACCAGCTTCCTTCCTACTAGTAACTAGTATCATCTCAACTCCTCTGGCACCCCTATGCCATGCACCTGCCCCACAGCACCGTTTCAGCATGGATGCTTTCGCCCCTCTTAAGGCCTGTGCAGAGAGTTGCGCAGTGGAGCTACTGCGCCCGAATACTCCCCACTCACCTGCAGCTAGAGCCCTGCTATTCTTTTTCCTATAAACTGTCAGGAAGAGGGAGAGGGGAGGGGGAATTATACAGGTCTGAAGGCTTCTGGCGTCTGCGGAATGCACTCCGCTTGTGTGTCGTCCACTTTATCCATGGATGTCACCTGCGTGACCTCCACCACCGGGTCCCTGTAACGCTTAGGGACAGAAGAAGTCTGCCTGGTACGCCTCATGGTGATCTAACAAAATGGAGTTGGTCCTAAAAACTTCCACTGCTGTAAAAATCCCAGGAGAAAGAGGCCGGATACTTCAGAACCATGGCTTATAACCAGTGAGTAAGGACCCACTCCTCATATTGCAACAAAGTTGCCATAGCCTTCCCTTAACAGTGATTTTTACTACCACTAGATGGCACAGGCTCTTAATTTCGTTGCAGGAGACTTTGCAACCTTACACTACCATTTTATTTTGTTTTGCTATAGATTTATTTTTGTAATAACCACAATTAGGTTTTCCACATTCTCAAAGATATTTAGAATTCATCAGATGATAACTCAATGGCAAGACTCTCTGTATTCATGCACTTAATATCATAGCACTGTGAAATATATTGGTTCTTTATAAGTAATTATCAGAAATTTCAAGTCAGAAGCAAAACAGTCAACATTTTTCTGATTAAAATTATTATTATTATTTTGGTTCTTTTTAGCTTGTTATTTCAAACCAGTTAAGACATTTTGCTTGTCTTTTCAATCCTATGTCTTAAGAGTTGTTCAGGGAATCTTCCGGTTATAGATATATATAATAATATTAACAGCATATGTATTATTTGTGTTTTCTACCCCCAAATGGTTAACTAAATGCTTTTATAAAATTATTAAGATCAGATAGATAGATAGATAGATAGATAGATAGATAGACTTAATGTAAACACATAAAATGTATATTGACAACACATTTTTTGTTTACGTTGCAGACTGGATTTTTCAAAAGACCTCTGAAGAAGAAAATGGAAGAATAGAAAGTGTTCGTTATAAACGGAAATTAATATATTTATCATTAATATAATGCAATCAAAAATGGTGGTATGAGTGAAACCAGTCACTCTTTCTGACCTGCAAGAGTTTGAATCTTGATTGCCAGTGATAAACAACATCTGGAAAACAGCACAAAACAAAAGCACAAACAGTGGTGTTAAGTGTTATACCGCCTTTGAAAAATTAGCCTGTAATTTTTATTTCTGTGACAGTTTTGTTCTTGAATGACATAGGACATTGATTTACTTTGTTAAATTGACATGAAAGTCAAATATTTTTTTATTGACGCATAGTATGTATCAGCAATTAAGCACTGCATTGCTAATGATCTTTACACAAAAGCATGTTTTAAAAATGTAATTATCATCAGGAAAACTGGTATATACAGGAAAGGAACAAAACAAAAATCTGGCATGCATTTTGAAATATACCTTTTAGATTATTATAAACCTCAAAATCAATTTAAAATATAGATATAGGGAACAAAAAGATCCCACACATTATTAAGATTCACTAATTCAAATGTATAAAAAATAAAATAAAGCATTTAAATATATGTATATAATTATTTAAAGCAACAGACATTGAAAATAATTTAGGCGGAAGAAACATTTTTACATTTCTGATGGTGCTTACTTTTTGTCACTTGTCTAGCTTTTTTGAGGGAGGGGATGGGGGGGCTGCTAAAATTCATATGATATATATATATATATATATATATAGTGTATATATATATATATATATATATATATATAAACACTAAATAGCGCTACACCCGTAATCTAGCCCTTAATACTGTTAAAACTCATTTTGACCAACTTTGTACCATTTCAAATAAGAACAAATTCAGTTAAAAAAAAAAGAAATATTTTGCACCCAAACAGATGAGTTTTGATTAGTTTATAGCTCAGTCAAACCTGGTTGTTTTTAAACTCTGTCAAAGTTGATTTTGTAGTAAAACAATTTGCCTTTGAGGTAACAGGTTCATTTACACAAATTAAAGTTGCCAAAACTGTCAAATTTATGCCAACTGTTTCCACCTAGCTTGTTTAACATATTGGCTTGATAGTGGTATTTCCATCATTAGACCAAATCCCTCTGGGCAAATCTTATCTGCTAATAAAACAGCAGAATATCATTATCCAAATCTGGGATTGACTGCTGCAATTCAGATTTAGTCAAACAAGGGTATTTTTATGCAGATATTTGTAGAATAATCCAAAACATTTTGAACCAAAAATACAGTTCTAGGAGCCGTTTCTCCCTGCTGCCCAAGGTTTCTCAACCCATGATTTATATGTCTGTTTTTCTGACAACATTCACATTTTAGTACATCACATCCAATCCAATCGTATGTAATGTGATTTTAGCAAACTTACCTATGCCTGCTCATGATTGGCCAACCACATATATCCCTTTGCCGGAGTTAAAGTGATATTGTACTGTAAATTAGTTTCTCCTTAATGTGTTTATAATGACAGCTGCAGGGCATGCAATGATTAGGAAATTATTCATTTTGGTTTATTATTGTATTTGAAATAGTTATGTTTGCTCATTGAAGAAGAAGAAAAAAAATGCACCCCATTTAAATGAGCTGAGTTTGCAGAAAGAATACATTTTCTTATATCATCTATTTCTCTATACACACACATATGTCTATACACAAAGATTGATACTTAGGGGCCGATTTAACAATGGCAGAATGGCCCCTAATTGCCCTGTTTCTGGGTGAGACTTCCGGCTCGCCAGAAACAGGCGTTAAGAAGCAGAGATCTTAAGCCCGCTGCCTCTTAACTCATGGACCTCTTCTGAGACTGTAGTAGATTGGCAACCCCTGCTAGTGGCTAATTGGTCGGGAATCTGCAGTGGGCGACATTGCACAAGCAGTTCAGCGATATCTGGCGCACCACACTTGTATTATGCCCAGCAGTAAATGGGTTAATTAGGTAGCTTGTAGGGAACATGTAGGGTTTATTTTAGCTTTATTGTATAGTAGTTGACAACCCAAAGTATTGATCTAGGCCCATTTTGGTATATTTCATGCCACCATTTCACCGCAAAATGCGATCAAATAAAAGAAAAATTTTAACTTTTTCACAAACTTTTTCACAAACTTTTTCACAAACTTTAGGTTTCTCACTAAAATTATTTACAAACAGCTTGCATAAATGGTTGTAAATGCTTCTCCTGGATCCCCTTTGTTAAAAAACAGCAGACATATATGGCTTTGGCGTTGCTTTTTGTCACTGCTATTTTAAGTACTGGCAGAAAGTCTGCCAGTACTAAAATAAAAGGCTTTTTTTATTTTTTATATATTCTGCAGTGTTGGATCCCCCTTAGCCCCCAACCTCCCTTAACCCTACCCCAAACAGTTCTCTTACCCTCCCCCTTCTACCTATTTTCCGCCATTTTGGGTACTGGCAGCTATCTGCCAGTACCCAGTTTGATAAAAAAAAAATTGGTATTTTTTTATTTTATATTACAAAACCAATTTTCTGTAGTTTAGCTGCCCCCCTAAATACCCTGCCCCCTCCCAGATCCCTTTTCCCAAGACTTATCTCCCTCCTTCCTTACATTGTAATGTACTAAGAATGTATTAAACAGTGTTAACATGAAAGTAACTGTACTTCGTAATTAATTTTTTAAGTGTTTCATGAAACTTTTATGTTGCGCAAAACTGTTAACTACAGGTCTTCGAGTGCGGAAAGTATTGTTACATAAAAGGTGAATGCACGTGCACAATTGCAGTTTTTCAAGACTTGTAACACATGCAAAATCGAAATTGATTGCGAAAATACCACATTGCGCATTAATGACTCATAACGCACTACTTGTAATCTTGCCCTTTGTGTTGGCTGTCCCTTTAAGGTGCACAGTACAAATTGTAATAAAACTACAATGTGCATTCAAAAAACCACTGTGACATTTGTATTTATAATACAAAATTTAAAACATATTGTTTAAAATGAGTTTTCCCACAGCTGCTAATTCTTGTTTGCATAGTATTTTTTTAAAGAGTGTAAACATTATCATATTTTCAGTATAGGTAGTGGTTTTAAAAGGCAAAAAAACGTTATTTCAAATGGCCTAATAAAGGTAAATGAGCTATTTGTAAGAATTGAAATTTACTCCAGCAGATAAAATTGATCATTAAGAATACACAATAAAGCAGAGAAAATATTACAGTACAATGTCAATTTATATAAATATTGATAAAAGGGAATTTACTAAAAATAAACAGAACATTTTATTTTCACTGTAGAATTTCACTTTAACTTATAGTAATTTATTTGCATGAATAAAATAAAAGAAAATATATAGGGTAGGGGGCGCCCTTGGCTAATGATAATAAATGATAGAGATATAACATTCTGTAACAAAGATACCAAAATAAATAAATAACTAAATACAATTGCAAGTTAAAAAATAATAATATTGGAAATATTCAAGCTACATCGGAGGCCAGTCTGCTGGGTGACTGTTAGATTCCAGCCAGCTCCAATAGCACCAAGAGAGGTGCTTCAACAAATGTGAGTGCAAACTTCTCATATACCATCTTACAACGGCATATACAGTGCTAGGCCATGTGGCGCTTCTGTTTCTTTGTATCCCTCTACAGATTGATGAAAATGAAATACTTTGTCAGGGTAGAACAATTATTAATAGAGGTGATTGAACTAAGCATTTTCTGGGTTATAAAAATACTCAAAACGTCGGTATCTAAAGTGTTTGTCATTTCTTTGTAAAACTAAATTCATGTAAAATATGAAAAGCGTTAAGGATGTAGAAATATAAAAATAGATTATTTATTAAAATGATGTAGGTTCCTAGTGCAGTCCAAGAGTGAGATGATAATAAAAAGGATTATTTTGTAATGTTTTGCATAAAAAATTTTTTAAAAAAACTAATGTACTCAAAATCAGGTGTAAACACTTAAAGAGACATGAAACAACAAACATTTCTTTCAGAATTCAGATAGCTCATACAATTTCAAATAACTTTCCAATTTACTCAAAATATCAATTTTGCTTCATTCTTTTGTTTTCCTTTATTGAAGGAGCAGCAATATGCTACTGGGAGCTAGCTGAACACCTTGGTAAACCAATAATAAGAGGTATATATACAGTATGTACAGCCACCAATCAGCAGCTAATTCCCAGCTCCTGAGGCTACCTAGCTATGCATTTCAACAAAGGATATCAAGAGAATGAAGCAAATTAGATATTAGAAGTCAATTTGAACGTTGTTTAAAATGATATGCTCTATCTGAATCATGAAAACATTTGTTTGGGTTGTATATCCCTTTAACTACTTTATTTTAAAATTGTACCATGACTATTTCAATATAATGTGGTTTTCTTTCTTTATATTATGGAATGTACAGAAATTATTGACTTGCACATATAAATATCAAGTGCTGTACTGTTTTCTTTTTGTCAAATCTGCTGATTAAATTTTGTCACAACTGGATTTTTTACCACAATTATTTTAAAGTGAAGGTTAACTTTGTTCGTTGCTAATGCAATATTTTATTTATCACCCAAAATAAATGGCAGTTTCATTCATCATTATTTTTAATTTTACATCGTTCATTTAATATATTAATTATTTCTTTCCAATATCGCTATCACAAAATCGACCCTGTTTTTTTTCTTCTGCTGAATGGATGATCACGTTGTGTCAGAAGCCAATTGACTTTTAGGCCGTTAGGCGGCCGTCAATTGACGTCAGCAGGTAGTGTCACAATATGCGCATGCGTCAGTGTCTTCTGGTTACATCAGCAAAGCAAGCGCGGCCCCGTTTCGCGCATGCGCTCTGCCAATATTATTTATTCAGGCAGCTAACAGCAGTTCCGCGACAATCTGCAACAGTAGGATCGCTAAAAAACACAGCTAGTCTCTGTCTGTTCAAACATAGTATTGAATGGATATTGTTATTCATTCAATACTATGTTGCAGAAGAATGACGCATGCGATGAAATGGGTAATGGACTCGATTAACGCATGCGTAGGAGATAGATGCGCATGCGTAGTTTTGGATAGTCTCTGTGCACGAGCCTACTATACACGTATAGAGCGTGAGGGACCGCTATATAAGTCACTTGGTAAAAAAGCAGGAAGTAACTGATAGGAGGAGAATAGAAGGGAACGGTAAGGATAGAGTGTAAAATAATAAAAATAAAATAAAATTATAAAAAAAATAATATAGCGGTTACTAATTTCATATGCATAGAAGTGTATTGACGAAATATGAAGGCTGTAACTTCACTTTAAGTTATGAGAATTAAAGGGACACTGAACCCAAATTTTTTCTTTTGTGATTCAGATAGATCATGCAATTTTAAGCAACTTTCTATTTTACTCTTATAATCAAATGTTCTTCATTCTCTTGGTATCTTTATTTGAAAAGCAAGAATGTAAGTTTAGATGCCGGCCCATTTTTGGTGAACAACCTGGGTTGTTCTTGCTGATTGGTGGATACATTCACCCACCAATAAACAAGTGCTGAGCCAAAAATTGTCTGGCTCCTTAGTTTAGATGTCTTCTTTTTCAAATAAAGATAGCAAGAGAACGAAAAAAATTGATAATATGAGTAAATTAGAAAGTTGCTTAAAATGTCATGCTCTATCTGAATCATGAAAGAAAATTTGGGTTCAGTGTCCCTTTAAGAATAACTATGGGGTCCATTGCAAAACTATCAAATCATTTATCTAGAAAAATCCACATATACTTTAATTGTGTTTTTCTGTATAAAATAATTATGTTTTTCTAAAGATTTGTGATCAACCCCTATGTCAGCTTCAGCTAATATACTTCACTCGTAGCCTGCTGAAGAATGACAACTTCTTATATGTGAATATTGTTACAAATTAAAAGTAAGGTGCAGTAAAGTACACTAGCAGTCAGAGAGTGGTCAAATGAAAATACACTCTTTGCAAATAAGGGGCAATATACTAAAATGGCTGACACAGAAATTGACACGGTCAGTGTTATAACTATGGGGCTGATTTATCAAGGGCCAAATGGCCCCCTTATGCCCTTGTTTCTGCGCGAGCCTTCAGGCACGCCGGAAACAACAGTTATGAAGCAGCGGTCTTAAGACCGCTGGTCCTTAACTGGTCCACTGCCTCTGAGAGGCAGACAGCAATATACCCGATCAGATACGATCTGGTTGATTGACACCCCCTGCTAGCGGCCGATTGGTCGCAAATCTGCAGGGGGCGGCATTGCTATTGGCATTCAGTGATGTCTGACGCACATGATACGCTACAGCGTATCATGTCGGACAGACATTGATAAATCGGCCACATTGTATTAAGTGCTTGTGCTTACTGGGTGTGGAGTGCCACATAGGCAGGGAGCACAATAAGTGCCAGGGACAGTGGGGACGAGTAAACGCAGCAGCGGGGGGGAGGGAGGGGGGAGCTGCCTGCAAACCACAGAGGAAGGGTTAGGAGGGGGGAGCGGAAGAATAGGGATAGGCCAAGGGAGGTTTTCAAGAGAGAGGGGGGTAGAAAGAGATATAAGGGCTTACCTCAAGCAGCAGCACCAGTTTCACAATTTCTTTTCATAGCTTATCACATTGTGTTATACTTATCGTTGTTAATGTACATCTATACATAGAAGTTAAAATTAAAGTATCATGATTCAGACAGAGCATAACATTTAAATAAAATTCTATTTTCTTCTTTTTTTTTTAAATTTACCTCTTTTAATTTTCTTTTGATTTCTTTTGTTGGGCATTCTGAGGTAGGTTCGAGAGTGTGCACATCTCTAGATCACTGCAATATTTACTGTAGGCTTTCTTTGATGTGGGTAAGACAGGTTGTTGGCCCTCTGGATACAAAGAGGTTGCGAGAGGGAGGTATGTAGTAGAAATTTTGCTGAAAAAACTGCTGTCATATAATGCTCAGGACACACTCACACTCCTGCCTCAGTGTGTGCTCATGGAAAGAACGACATTCTAACAAAAGATACAAGGGAAATAGTTCAATCTAGTTTTACAAGTAAATTGGAAATATATATTTGTGTAATTGCACACTGTATCTGAATCATAAAAAATATTTTTTTTCTTCCATGTTTTTTTACATAATAAATTGGATTTAATAATAGCATGATGAATGAGGGAAAAACACAATTTTCTTTTATTTGGCAGCTACATGAATATGCCCAATTGTAACACAAAAACAACAAGAACTTTGCAACTCTACAGGTCGTGATCTAAAATCTTTACAGCTAGATTACGAGTTTTGCGTTATGAGTGAAAAAGCATCATTATGCTTCATAACGCTGTTTTTTCCCTAACGCAGCTATTACAAGTCTTGTAGGTATAGCTGTTCCGCACACATTTTTGGCCGTCACGCAATGTCGGTATCGAACTTTTAAAAAAGTCCTTTTTCAATGGGACTTCCATAGCGCCGGTATTACGAGTTTGCCTGGGAGGATAAAAAGTGAGCGGTACACCCTATAATGACAAGATCCGTACTGCCACCTAAAGTCAGTAGTTATGAGTTTTACTTTACAAATCTGTAGCATAAAACTCATAACTAAAGTGTTAAAAATTACACTAACACCCATAAACTACCTATTAACCCGGAAACCGAGGCCCTCCTGCATCGCAAACGCTATAATACATTTATTAACCCCTAATCTGCCGCTCCAGACATCGCCGCCACTAAATAAAATGATTAACCCCTATTCCGCCGCTCCCCAACATCGTCGCCACTATAATAAACCTATTAACCCCTAACCGCCGCCCTCCTACATCGCAAACACTATTTAAAGATTATTAACCCCTAATCTACCATCCGCCCACACTGCCACTATAATAAACCTATTAACCACTAAACCGCAAGCCCCCCACAACGAAATATACTAAAATAAATTATTAACCCATAAACATCTGACCTCCCACATAACTAACTCTACATAAATATATTAACCACTAACCCTAATGTAACCCTAAGTCTAACCCTAACGTAACCCTAAGCCTAAAACCCCCTAACTTAAATATAATTAAAATAAAGCTAAATAAACCTTACAATTATTACCTAAATAATTCCTATTTAAAACTAAATACATACTTACCTGTAAAATAAAACCTAAGCTAGCTACAATATAACTAACAGTTATATTGTAGCTATTTTAGGTTTTATTTTTATTTCACGGGTAAGTTTGTATTTATTTTAACTAGGTAGACTAGTTAGTAAATAGTTATTAACTATTTAATAACTACCTAGTTAAAAGAAATACAAAGATACCTGTAAAATAAAACCTAACCTGCATTACACTAAAAAATAACATTACAATAAAATAAAATTAATTAAATTGTTAAAATACAATTTTCTAAATTACCAAAAAAATAAACACTAAATTACAAAACATAAAATACGAAATTATCAAAAATAAAAACGAATTACTCCTAATCTAATAGCCCTATCAAAATAAAAAAGCCCCCCCCCAAATAAAAAAACCCAAGCCTACACTAAACTGCCAATAGCCCTTAAAAGGGCCTTTTGTGGGGCATTGCCCCAAAGAAATCAGCTCTTTTACCTGTAAAAAAAATACAAACACCCCCCAACAGTAAAACCCACCACCCAAACAACCAACCCCCCTAAATAAACCTAAGCTAACAATTGCCCTGAAAAGGGCATTTGGATGGGCATTGCCCTTAAAAGGGCATTTAGCTCTTTTACATTGCCCAAACCCTAAGCTAAAAAAAAACCTTAAAAAAACCTAACACTAACCCTTGACGATCCACTTACAGTTATCGAAATCCGTACATCCATCCTCTTCCAGCCGGCGAAGTCATCATCCAGGCGGCAATAATTCTTCATCCGGGCGGCCTCTTCCATCTTCATCCAGCCGACGAAGTCCTCATCCAGATGGCAAGAAGTCTTCATCCAGGCGACATCTTCTATCTTCATCCATCTGGCGTGGAGCGGGTCCATCTTCAAGAAGACATCCAGCGTGGAGCATCCTCTTCTTACTATCGTCACTGGAAAATGAAATTTCCCTTTAAGTGACATAATCCAAGATGGCGTCCCTTACATTCTTATTGGCTGAAGGATTTCTATCAGCCAAAAGGAATTAAAGGGGAAAAAATCCTATTGGCTGTTGCAATCAGCCTTGAGCTTTCATCCTATTGGCTGATCCAATCAGCCATTAGAATGAGAGCTCAATCCTATTGGGTGATTGGATCAGCCAGTAGGATGAAAGCTCAATCCTATTGTCTAATTGCAACAGCCAATATGATTTTTTCCCCTTTCATTCCTTTTGGCTGATAGAAATCTTTCAGCCAATAGGAATGTAAGTGACGCCATCTTGGATGATGTCACTTAAAGGGAAACTTAATTTTACGACGATCGTAAGAAGAGGATGCTCCATGCCAGATGTCTTGAAGATGGACCCGCTCCGCACCGGATGGATGAAGCTAGAAGATGCCATCTGGATGAAGACTTCTTGCCGTCTGGATGAAGACTTCTTGCCGTCTGGATGAGGATTTCTCCGGCTGGATGAAGATGGAAGAGGCCGCTCGAATGAAGACTTTTTGCTGCTTGGATGATGACTTCGCCGGCTGGATGAGGACGTATGTCCGGACTTCAATAACTGTAAGTGAATCGTCAGGGTTTTTGTTAGGTTTTTTAAAGGGTTTTTGGGTGGTTTTTTTTTTAGCTTATGGTTTGGGCAATGTAAAAGAGCTAAATGCCTTTTCTTCTACTAGATACGACGAGTCCACGGATTCATCCTTACTTGTGGGATATTATCCTCCTGCTAACAGGAAGTGGCAAAGAGCACCACAGCAGAGCTGTATATATAGCTCCTCCCTTCTCTCCACCCCCAGTCATTCTCTTTGCCTATACTAGTAATAGGAAGAGGTAAAATGAAAGAGGTGTTAAAATGATAGTTTTTATTTTCTTCAAGCAAGACTTTTTTATTTTAAATGGTACAGGTGAGTACTATTTTTCCTCAAGCAGCAGATGGAAGAAGATTTCTGCCTGGAGGTTGATGATCTTAGCAGTTGTCACTAAGATCCAGATGAGTTCCCACAGAATGGCTGAGGAGTACTAGAGAAGCTTCAGTGTGGGGAACGTTTTTCATGCTACAAGCATTGAGGTATGTTCAGTCATTTATTTCTGGAGAGACTGTGATATTTCAGAACAGGCTGACATAGTTCCCATGAGGGAAGGGGTAAGCAGTAATCCTATAAATAAGAAGGGGTATTACTGGGGTATTACTGGAGACCTGTGTATGAATGATTATGGGCTAAATGCAGCAAATGATGGCAGTATGGTTAGACACTGGGGCAGCATAACGTTTTATTGCACAAACGGTTTTATGTTCACTGTTGCTGAGATGGTACTGGGGGTTTTCACATGGCTTTAACTTTTATTTGGGATACTAAAACCCACATGGCTAGTTTCTATACCGCTTCCTTATGGTTTTTTGAAGCTGAGAGACATCGCATATGATGGGCGGGGCCTAATTTTCGCGCCTCAGATGCGCAGTTGATCTTCACAGAAGGCAGCAAACTTCAGCTTCGGTTGGGCCCAAAACTGAGACAAACGGAGTCATAGTGAGACTTTTCAGACCCCTGAGGGCAGGTAGGCGCCACAGCAGAGCAGGGGGTTGTTAATTTAATTTTTATAACGTTTTGGGAATAACGTTTTTTTCTTATAGAGGGTTAATTTGTCCCTTACTTGTGGTGCAATATTAGGCTACAATATAAGAATGATATATGCTAAAATTGTGAGTGTTATAGTATTTTAAAGCAGATTTGGAAAAATTGTGCTCTTTTTTACTTCTTAAAGGCGCAGTACCGTTTTTCAAATTTGGTGGTTTTTTCAATAAATAAAGTGTTTTCAAGACATTTTGTGGTTATTAATAGCCTGTTCAACATGTCTGACATTGAGGAAACTCAATGCTCTATGTGTTTAGAAGCCATTGTGGAACCCCCACTTACATTATGTCCCTCTTGTACTGAGAGGGCCTTACATTGCAAAGAACATATTTTAGGTGATAAAAGTATGTCTAAGGATGATTCTCAGTCTGAGGAAAATCAGGTTATGCCATCCAATTCTCCCCAAGTGTCACAACCTTTAACGCCCACTCAAGCGACGCCAAGTACTTCTAGTGCGTCTAATTCTTTTACTCTACAAGATATGGCTGCAGTTATGTCTACTACGCTTACAGAGGTATTATCTAAATTGCCAGGTTTACAGGGTAAGCGCAGTAGTTCCGGTATTAGAGTAAATGCTGAGCCCTCTGATGCTTTATTGGCCATTTCCGAGGTACCCTCACAGTGTTCTGATTTGGGGGTCGGGGAATTGCTGTCTTAGGGAGAGCTTTCAGAATCAGGAAATGTGTTACCTCAGATAGATTCAGACGTGATGTCCTTTAAATTTAAGCTTGAACACCTCCGCCTGTTACTCCGGGAGGTTTTAGCGACTCTGGATGATTGTGACCCTATTGTAATACCACCAGAGAAATTGTGTAAGATGGATAAATATCTTGAGGTACCTACTTACGCTGATGTTTTTCCAGTCCCTAAAAGAATTTCGGACATTGTTACTAAGGAATGGGATAGACCAGGCATTCCGTTCTCTCCCCCTCCTACTTTTAAGAAAATGTTTCCCAATCCCATATCTGACACCATTCGGGATTCTTGGCAAACGGTCCCTAAGGTGGAGGGAGCTATTTCTACCCTAGCTAAGCATACAACTATACCTATTGAGGACTGTTGCGCCTTGAAAGATCCTATGGATAAAAAATTAGAGGGTCTTCTAACGAAATTGTTTATTCATCAGGGTTTTCTTCTACAACCTATAGCGTGCATTGTTCCAGTTACTACTGCAGCAGCTTTTTGGTTCAAGGCTCTAGAGGAGTCTCTTAAGGTTGAGACCCCATTAGATGATATTTTGGATAGAATTAAGGCTCTCAAGCTAACTAATTCCTTTATTACCGATGCCGCTTTTCAAATGGCTAAATTAGCAGCGAAAAATGCAGGTTTTGCCATTTTAGCGCCTAGAGTGTTATGGCTTAAATCTTGGTCTGCTGATGTGTCATCAAAATCTAAGCTTTTAGCTATTCCTTTTAAAGGTAAGACCCTATTCGGGCCTGAACTGAAGGAAATCATTTCTAACATTACTGGAGGTAAAGGTCATGCCCTGCCTCAGGATAAGACTGTTAAGACGAGGGCTAAACAAAATAATTTTCATTCCTTTCGAAACTTTAAAGTTGCACCCTCTACTTCCTCTTCCGCCACAAAGTAGGAGGGGAATTTTGCGCAATCCAAGTCAGTCTGGAGACCTAACCAGGCCTGGAATAAAGGTAAACAAGTCAAGAAGCCTGCTGCTGCTACCAAGACAGCATGAAGGGGCAGCCCCCGATCCGGGACTGGATTTAGTAGGGGGCAGACTTTCTCTCTTCGCTCAGGCTTGGGCAAGGAATGTTTAAGATCCCTGGGCATTAGAAATTGTGACCCAGGGGTATCAGTTGGAATTCAAGGATTTTCTCCCAAGAGGGAGATTTCATCTTTCACGTTTGTCTGTAGACCAGACAAAAAGAGAGGCGTTCTTACGCTTCGTAAAAGACCTCTATACCATGGGTGGAATTTGTCCAGTTCCAAAACTACAACAGGGACAGGGGTTTTACTCAAATCTGTTAGTGGTTCCCAAAAAAGAGGGAACCTTCAGACCGATTTTAGATCTCAAATGCCTAAACAAATTTCTCCATCGTTCAAGATGGAGACTATACGAACAATTCTAGCAATGATCCAGGAGGGTCAATATATGACCACCGTAGACCTGAAGGATGCGTATCTTCACATTCCTATCCACAAGGATCATCATCAGTTTCTAAGGTTCGCCTTTCTGGACGAACACTATCAGTTGGTGGCCCTTCCTTTCGGGTTGGTCACAGCTCCCAGAATCTTCACAAAGGTGCTAGAGTCCCTTCTGGCAGTTCTCAGGCCATGGGGCATAGCAGTGGCGCCCTATCTGGACGATATTTTTGATCCAGGCGTCAACTTATCATCTGACCAAATCTCACACGGACATAATGTTGGCATTTCTAAGAACTCACGGTTGGAAAGTGAATATAGAAAAGAAACAATCAGTAACACTAAGGGTGTGTTACTACTAGGGGGCGCACAGGACCTTATATGATTATTATGTAAATAGGCTAAGAGAGAAGAGAACAAGATATTACATATAATAACTATAATAAAATATACTATACGGAATAATGTAAACAAAAATGAAACAATTCTTATAAATATGGGACTATGAGAAACATAGGATACAACACAAATAATAACAAATACAGTAATAAGAAATTCCTGAAAGGTTCTTATCTGGAAATGCTGTCTTCTTCTGCAATGTTATATAGATGGTAAATGTCCCAATTGGGGTGGGTATAGTCCCAAATGATGAATGTGATCAAATACCAGGATGATCAATGATCAGGAACACAGATGATGACTGGAGTCAGCTGCTTTGTCAGGGAAATCAGGATCTAAGAGCAAGTTTTCTCTGTGAAAAAAATCACAAAAAGACAAAGGCGCCTCCTAGTGTAATACAGTTGGTGAAAGAGATTTGATAGGTAATCAAAAAGGTACTCACAAGTGGAGCAGCACCCAATTGTGCTAAATCAAACAGACTGGGATCTCACAGTGTCCCAGCTCACTGACACTGCAAGGAAACTGGTTTCTCCAATGTCTTGCCGGACTGACAGAGCTCAGACTCTCACAAAGAGGTTTACATAAAACCAAATTTTATTAATAAAATAAAAATCTCAGTGTCTCATGACACTAGATATTAAAAGAACAAGCAACGCGTTTCTCAGACTGCTGTCTGTTTCATCAGGCAGTGTCAGTGAGCTGGGACACTGTGAGATCCCAGTCTGTTTGATTTAGCACAATTGGGTGCTGCTCCACTTGTGAGTACCTTTTTGATTACCTATCAAATCTCTTTCACCAACTGTATTACACTAGGAGGCGCCTTTGTCTTTTTGTGATTTTTTTCACAGAGAAAACTTGAATATAGAAAAGAGTTCACTAGTTCCACTAACAACAGTCCCATTCTTGGGAACTCTGATAGACTCGGTAGACATGAAAATATTTTTGACGGAGGTCAAAGTCAAAGATTCTAAATACTTGCCGAGCACTTCAGTCCATTCCTCGGCCATCAGTGGCGCAGTGTATGGAGGTCATTGGATTAATGGTAGCGACAATGGACATCGTTCCGTTTGCTCGCTTTCATCTCAGACCACTGCAGCTTTGCATGCTCAGAGAGTGGAATGGGGATTATGCAAATTTATCTCCTCAGATAAATCAGGATCGAGAGACCAGAGACTCTCTTCTTTAGTGGTTGTCACAGGATCATCTGTCCCAGGGAATGTGCTTCCGCAGGCCAGCATGGGTAATAGTGACGACGGACGCCAGCCTCTTGGGCTGGGGTGCAGTCTGGAATTCCCTGAAGGCTCAGAGTGTTTGGACTCAGGAGGAGTCTCTACTACCAATCAATATTCTGGAACTGAGAGCAATATTCAACGCGCTTCAGGCGTGGCCTCAGTTGGCTTTGGCCAAATTCATAAGATTCCAGTCGGACAACATCACGACTGTAGCATATATCAATCATCAAGGGGGAACAAGGAGTTCTCTAGCGATGATAGAGGTTTCAAAGATAATCCGATGGGCGGATAGCTCTTGCCATCTATCAGCAATCTATATCCCAGGAGTAGAGAACTAGGAAGCAGATTTCCTAAGTCGTCAGACTTTTCATCCGGGGGAGTGGGAACTCCATCCGGAGGTGTTTGCATCATTGATGTGTCAATGGGGCACACCGGAATTGGATCTGATGGCATCTCGTCAGAATGCCAAACTTCCTCGTTACGGGTCCAGGTCAAGGGATCCCAAGCTGTACTGATAGATGCTCTGGCAGTACCTTGGTCGTTCAACCTGGCTTATGTGTTTCCACCATTTCCTCTCCTGCCTCGTGTGATTGCAAGAATCAAACAGGAGAGAGCTTTAGTAATCCTAATAGCGCCTGAGTGGCCACGCAGGACTTGGTATGCGGATCTAGTGGACATGTCCTCTCTGCCACCGTGGAAACTTTCGTTGAGACAGGACCTTCTCATTAAAGGTCCGTTCCAACAACCAAATCTAAATTCTCTGCAGTTGACTGCTTGGAGATTGAACGCTTGATCTTATCTAAGCGGGGATTCTCTGAGTCGGTCATTGATACTTTGATTCAGGCTCGCAAGCCTGTCACTAGAAAGATTTGCCATAAGATATGGTGTAAATATCTTTATTGGTGCAAATCCAAGGGCTACTCATGGAGTAGGGTTAGGATTGGAGAAGGGATTATCAGCTAGTTCCTTGAAGGGACACATTTCTGCTTTGTCAATTCTACTACACAAGCATTTGGCAGATGTCCCAGATGTTCAGTCTTTCTGTCAGGCTTTAATCAGAATTAAGCCTGTATTTAAACCTATTGCTCCGCCATGGAGTTTGAATTTAGTTCTCAATGTTCTTCAAGGGGTTCCGTTTGAACCCATGCATTCCATAGATATTAAGCTTTTATCTTGGAAAGTTTTGTTTTTAGTTGCTATCTCTTCTGCTCGAAGAGTTTCTTAGCTTTCTGCGTTACAATGTAATTCGCCTTATCTTATATTCCATTCTGATAAGGTGGTTTTGCGTAATAAACCTGGATTCCTTCCTAAGGTTGTTTCAAATAAGAATATTAATTAGGAAATTGTTGTTCCTTCTTTGTGTCATAATCCTTCTTCTAAGAAGGAGCGTCTGTTACATAACTTGGACGTGGTTCGGGCTTTGAAGTTTTACTTACAAGCGACCAAGGATTTCCGTCAAACATCATCTTTATTTGTTGTTTATTCTGGAAGACGTAGGGGTCAAAAAGCTTCGGCTACCTCTCTTTCTTTTTGGCTGAAAAGCATTATCCACCTGGCATATGAGACTGCTGGACAGCTGCCTCCTGAAAGGGTTACGGCTCATTCTACTAGAGCTGTGGCTTCCACATGGGCTTTTAAAAACGATGCTTCTGTTGAACAGATTTGTAAGGCTGTGACTTGGTCCTCCCTTCATACTTTTTCCAAATTTCACAAATTTGATACTTTTGCTTCATCTGAGGCTGTTTTTGGGAGAAAAGTTCTTCAAGCAGTGGTGCCTTCCGTTTAGGTATCTGTCTTGTCCCTCCCGTTCATCCGTGTCCTGTTGTTCTGGTATTGTATCCCACAAGTAAGGATGAATCCGTGGACTCGTCGTATCTAGTAGAAGAAAAGGAAATTTATGCTTACCTGATAAATTGATTTATTCTACGATATGACGAGTCCACGGCCCTCCCTGTCATTTTAGACAGATTATATTTTTGGTTTTCAAACCTTCAGTCACCTCTGCACCTTTTAGCTTTTCTTTTCTCTTCCTATACCTTTGGTCGAATGACTGGGGGTGGAGAGAAGGGAGGAGCTATATATACAGCTCTGCTGTGGTGCTCTTTGCCACTTCCTGTTAGCAGGAGGATAATATCTCACAAGTAAGGATGAATCTGTGGACTCGTCGTATCGCAGAAGAAATCAATTTATCAGGTAAGCATAAATTTCCTTTTTAAGGGCAATGCCCATCCAAATGCCTTTTTCAGGGCAATGGTTATCTTAGGTTTTTATTTGGGAGGTTGGTTGTTTGGGTGGTGGGTTTTACTGTTGGGGGGTTGGTTGTATTTTTTTTTTACAGGTAAAAGAGCTGATTTCTTTGGGGCAATACCCCACAAAAGGCCCTTTTAAGGGCCATTGGTAGTAATTCATTTTTATTTTTGATAATTTCGGTTTTTATTTTTTATAATTTAGTGTTTATTTTTTTTTTGTAATTTAGAAAATTGTATTTTAATAATTTAATTAATTTTATTTTATTGTAATTTTAGTTTTTAGTGTAAGACAGGTTAGGTTTTATTTTACAGGTAAATTTGTATGTATTTTAACTAGGTAGTTAGTAAATAGTTAATAACTATTTACTAACTACTACCTAGTTAAAATAAATACAAACTTACCTGTAAAATAAAAATAAAACCTAAGACAGCTACAATATAACTATTAGTTATATTGTAGCTAGCTTAGGTTTTATTTTACAGGTAAGTATTTATTTTTAATAGGAATTATTTAGGTAATAATTGTAAGGTTTATTTAGATTTATTTTAATTATATTTACGTTAGGGGTGTAAGGGTTAGGGTTAGATTTAGTCTTACGTTAGGGTTATGCTTAGGGTTACGTTAGGGTTAGGTTTAGGGGTTAATATATTTATTTAGTGTTAGTGATATTGGAGGCCAGAGGTTTAGGGGTTAATAACTTTAGTATAGTGGCAGCGACATTGGGGGCAGCAGATTAGGGGTTAATAACTAATGTAGGTGGCGGCGATGTTAAGGGCGGCAGATTAGGAGTTAATATTTTTATTTAGGTGGTGGCGATGTTAAGGGCGGCAGATTAGGTGTTAATAAGATTAGGTAGGTGGTGGCGATGTCGGGGGGCAGCAGATTAGGGGTTAATAACTGTAATATAGGTGGCAGCGAAGTCGGGGCGGCAGATTAGGGGTGTTTAGACGTAGTTTTTATGTTAGGGTGTTAGGTTTAAACATAACTTTTTCTTTCCCCATAGACATCAAAAGGGCTGCATTACGGAGCTTTTGCTTCCGCGATCGCAGGTGTTAGGCTTCTTTTTTGCCGGCTGTTAGGGTGTTAGGTTTAAACATAATTTTTTCTTTCCCCATAGACATCAAAAGGGCTGCATTACGGAGCTTTTGCTTCCGCAGTCGCAGGTGTTAGGCTTCTTTTTTGCCGGCTCTCCCCATTGATGTCTATGGGGAAATCGTGCATGAGCACGTCAAAGCAGCGCTTGTATTTTGGTGCGGTATGGAGCTCAATGCCACCATATCGCCCATACATGCCTGCTTTTTCAAAACCTGTGATAGCAGCGCTATAGGGAGGTGAAATAATGCCACTTTTGTGGCGGTCTTTAATTTCCCTATAGCGCTGAAAAATCGTATTCTAGCTGTTTGTTATTTAGATTCATTATATAACATTGGAATTGTGTATGTATTTTGTCTCGCTGTAGAACTTTTTTGAAACCTTGTTAAAGGGATATTTTTTAGATAGAGAAAGTGAATTACTTACACAACCAAAATGACTTCCAATGGAAAACTATATAGTAGCAGTGTTTGCAAAAATGTATAACATTGTTACAAACACTGCTGCTATATAAGGCTGAAGACTACTGCTCACTTATCACCATATCTAGATATGTTCTTCAACAAAGGACACCAAGATAAAAAGTATATTTGATAATAGAAGTAAATTGGATTATTTTTTGTATTTTATTTTTTTATCCCATCATATCTGAATCGTGAAAGTTTTGCTTTGTATGTCCATTTAAATCTACACTGTGTAACCTCATGCAATTTGAAACAAGGCTGTTAATACACTGTACGGGCTCCTTTGAAAAAATGCAAATAAAAACTTACAACACTGATTATTGTTTTTATATAATGGCTTTCCTCTCTTTTTCTGTGTATGCGCCTATTTTCAGAATATATATTTTACAACTGTTCATTTTTTATACTGATTCACAATAGCACACACCTTAAAGTGAAATATGAGGAAAATATCAATATCAAACTTTATATCAACTCTCTTTGGCTAGATAAACTACCAGCATTACATAATTTTCTGTGTCTATCAAGAAATGTGTTTTTTTTTTTTTTAACAGCAACTGAATTGATTTCCCACTTAAAAATATATGTTCCATTTTCCAAATCACTAAGGGCCCGGTTCTATAAAATGTGCTGCTCTATATGCGTGGTTCTTGCATCAGGGTCCTGTTGAGTAGGTCCACCACTGTCAGAGTAATAAGTGTTTTGAGTATTTTTGTCAAAGCTCAATACCTTTTAGATTGCAAGAAAAATCAGCGAGAACTGTAGTGCGAAAATGTTTATAGAATTACGCTGGGATTTGAGAAAAAATTTCATACACACCCATGGAATACCCTTGCTCAGCCTATTTTACAAAACGAATACAAAATACAAAGCTTCATTGTTGTCTAACTAAAAATGTATTTTGTGTTTTTTTTGCACATCCAGTATACTTAAATTAAGATATTGGGGGCGATTTATCAATGTCTGGTGGACATGATACGCAGTTGCGTATCATTACCGCCAGACATTGCTGAATGTCGACAGCGTACGCTGTCAGAATTTAACATTGCACAAGCAGTTCTGGTGAACTGCTTGTGCAATGCCGCCCCCTGCAGATTCGTGGCCATTCGGCTGCTAGCAGGGGGTGTCATTCAACTCGATCATATGCGATATGGCGAATTGATGTCTGCAGCCTCAGAGGCGGCAGACAAGTTAAGGAGCAACGATCTTAAGACCGCTGCTTCTTAACTACAGTTTCGGGCGAGCCGAAAGGCTTGCGCAGAAACGGGTATTTGGTGCCATTCAGGCCATGATAAATTGGCCCCTTAGGCTGTGCATATTTAATTGAAAAAGATTTTTATTATTTTTCCCCCTCAAGAATAGAAATCAAAAATAACATAACAGAAAACAGAGCGTACAGTTATAAGTCATGATCACAATCAAGTAATTACAGTAAAGGTATCAATTAGGTATGTTGAACAAAAATCAGCAATGGGTACTATAAGGGGTAACAATATCCATGTTCATATCACTTGAACCTCAATCGAGGGGATGCACATAATGTTCATTTTCAACATTCTATAAGGTTAGTGAACTCAGTGATAAATAATACATAAAAACACAGACTTGGCACCAATTCCCTGGTAAACATTCTAAATAGGAGGTTAAACCCTTATGCTGAGTATTTACAAATGGTATAAAAGCTTTAGCTAAATTTAAGAAGATATAATAGTGTTTATGTCGGGTTGTCGTCTAGTTCTGGCTTCTGAGTACATAATCCACGGTTCCCAAAGGGAAGCAATTTTGTTTCTAACGAGTTTAAAATTAGGGATCACTGACTTCCAATAATGGGCAATAGTTAATCTGACTATTGTGCAAATAAGAAATATAAATTTACTTTGTGACATGTTAAACCCAGGTAGTGGTTCGTGCAGAAGGCCCTGAGTGGGGGTCAATTTTATAGTGGTATCAAAAAACATAATTTATGCTTACCTGATAAATTTATTTCTCTTGTAGTGTATCCAGTCCATGGATCATCCTTTACTTGTGGGATATTCTCCTTCCCAACAGGAAGTTGCAAGAGGATCACCCACAGCAGAGCTGCTATATAGCTCCTCCCCTCACTGCCATATCCAGTCATTCGACCGAAACAAGACAAGAAAGGAGAAACCATAGGGTGCAGTGGTGACTGTAGTTTAATTAAAATTTAGACCTGCCTTAAAAGGACAGGGCAGGCCGTGGACTGGATACACTACAAGAGAAATAAATTTATCAGGTAAGCATAAATTATGTTTTCTCTTGTTAAGTGTATCCAGTCCACGGATCATCCATTACTTGTGGGATACCAATACCAAAGCTAAAGTACACGGATGATGGGAGGGACAAGGCAGGAACTTAAACGGAAGGAACCACTGCCTGTAGAACCTTTCTCCCAAAAACAGCCTCCGAAGAAGCAAAAGTGTCAAATTTGTAAAATTTTGAAAAGGTGTGAAGCGAAGACCAAGTCGCAGCCTTGCAAATCTGTTCAACAGAGGCCTCATTTTTAAAGGCCCAGGTGGAAGCCACAGCTCTAGTAGAATGAGCTGTAATCCTTTCAGGGGGATGCTGTCCAGCAGTCTCATAGGCTAAGCGTATTATGCTCCGAAGCCAAAAGGAGAGAGAGGTTGCCGAAGCTTTTTGACCTCTCCTCTGTCCAGAGTAAACGACAAACAGGGCAGATGTTTGACGAAAATCTTTAGTAGCCTGTAAGTAAAACTTCAAGGCACGGACTATGTCCAGATTATGCAAAAGACGTTCCTTCTTTGAAGAAGGATTAGGACACAATGATGGAACAACAATCTCTTGATTGATATTCATGTTAGAAACCACCTTAGGTAAAAACCCAGGTTTGGTACGCAGAACTACCTTGTCTGAATGAAAAATCAGATAAGGAGAATCACAATGTAAGGCAGATAACTCAAAGACTCTTCGAGCCGAGGAAATAGCCATCAAAAACAGAACTTTCCAAGATAAAAGTTTAATATCAGTGGAATGAAGGGGTTCAAACAGAACTCCCTGAAGAACTTTAAGAACCAAGTTTAAGCTCCACGGGGGAGCAACAGTTTTAAACACAGGCTTAATCCTAACCAAAGCCTGACAAAATGCCTGGACGTCTGGAACTTCTGCCAGATGCTTGTGCAAAAGAATAGACAGAGCAGAGATCTGTCCTTTTAAAGAACTAGCTGATAGTAGGAATCCTAACCTTACTCCATGAGTAACTCTTGGATTCACACCAATAAAGATATTTACGCCATATCTTATGGTAGATTTTCCTGGTGACAGGCTTCTGAGCCTGTATTAAGGTATCAATGACTGACTCGGAGAAGCCACGCCTTGATAGAATCAAGCGTTCAATCTCCATGCAGTCAGTCTCAGAGAAATTAGATTTGGATGATTGAAAGGACCTTGTATTAGAAGGTCCTGCCTCAGAGGAAGAGTTCATGGTGGAAGAGATGACATGTCCACTAGGTCTGCATACCAGGTCCTGCGTGGCCACGCAGGCGCTATCAGAATCACCGATGCTCTCTCCTGTTTGATTTTGGCAATCAGTCGAGGGAGCAGAGGAAACGGTGGAAACACATAGGCCAGGTTGAAGAACCAAGGAGCTGCTAGAGCATCTATCAGCGTAGCTCCCGGGTCCCTGGACCTGGATCCGTAACAAGGAATCTTGGCGTTCTGGCGAGACGCCATGAGATCCAGTTCTGATTTGCCCCAAAGATGGACCAGTTGAGCAAACACCTCCGAATGGAGTTCCCACTCCCCCGGATGAAAAGTCTGACGACTTAGAAAATCCGCCTCCCAGTTCTCTACGCCTGGGATGTGGATCGCTGACAGGTGGCAAGAGTGAGACTCTGCCCAGTGAATTATCTTTGAGACTTCTAACATCACTAGGGAACTCCTGGTTCCCCCTTGATGGTTGATGTAAGCCACAGTCGTGATGTTGTCCGACTGAAATCTGATGAACCTTAGTGTTGCTAACTGAGGCCAAACTAGAAGAGCCTTGAATATTGCTCTTAACTCCAGAATATTTATTGGGAGGAGTTTCTCCCGCTGAGTCCACGATCCCTGAGCCTTCAGGGAGTTCCAGACTGCGCCCCAACCTAGAAGGCTGGCATCTGTTGTTACAATCGTCCAATCTGGCCTGCGAAAGGTCATACCCTTGGACAGATGGACCAGAGAAAGCCACCAGAGAAGAGAATCTCTGGTCTCTTGATCCAGATTTAGTAGAGGGGACAAATCTGAGTAATCCCCATTCCACTGACTTAGCATGCATAATTGCAGCGGTCTGAGATGCAGGCGCGCAAATGGCACTATGTCCATTGCCGCTACCATTAAGCCGATTACTTCCATGCACTCAGCCACTGACGGGCATGGAATGGAATGAAGGACACGGCAAGCATTTAGAAGTTTTGATAACCTGGACTCCGTCAGGTAAATTTTCATCTCTACAGAATCTATAAGAGTCCCTAGGAAGGAGACTCTTGTGAGTGGTGATAGAGAACTCTTTTCCACGTTCACTTTCCACCCATGCGACCTCAGAAATGCCAGAACTATCTCTGTATGAGACTTGGCAATTTGAAAGCTTGACGCCTGTATCAGGATGTCGTCTAGATACGGAGCCACCGCTATGCCTCGCGGTCTTAGAACCGCCAGAAGTGAGCCCAGAACCTTTGTAAAAATTCTCGGGGCAGTAGCCAACCCGAAGGGAAGAGCTACAAATTGGTAATGCCTGTCTAGAAAGGCAAACCTTAGGAACCGATGATGATCTTTGTGAATCGGTATGTGAAGGTAGGCATCCTTTAAGTCCACTGTGGTCATGTACTGACCCTCTTGGATCATGGGTAGGATGGTCCGAATAGTTTCCATTTTGAATGATGGAACTCTGAGGAATTTGTTTAAGATCTTTAGATACAAGATTGGTCTGAAGGTTCCCTCTTTCTTGGGAACCACAAACAGATTTGAATAAAATCCCTGTCCTTGTTCCGTCCGCGGAACTGGATGGATCACTCCCATTACTAGGAGGTCTTGCACACAGCTTAGGAATGCCTCTTTCTTTATCTGGTTTGCTGATAACCTTGAAAGATGAAATCTCCCTTGTGGAGGAGAAGCTTTGAAGTCCAGAAGATATCCCTGAGATATGATCTCCAATGCCCAGGGATCCTGAACATCTCTTGCCCACGCCTGGGCGAAGAGAGAAAGTCTGCCCCCCACTAGATCCGTTTCCGGATAGGGGGCAGTTCCTTCATGCTGTCTTGGGGGCAGCAGCAGGCTTTCTGGCCTGCTTGCCCTTGTTCCAGGACTGGTTAGGTTTCCAGGCCTGCCTGGAATGAGCAACAGTTCCCTCTTGTTTTGAAGCGGAGGAAGTTGATGCTGCTCCTGCCTTGAAATTTCGAAAGGCACGAAAATTAGACTGTTTGGCCTTTGATTTGGCCCTGTCCTGAGGAAGGGTATGACCCTTGCCTCCAGTAATGTCAGCAATAATTTCCTTCAAGCCAGGCCCGAATAAGGTCTGCCCCTTGAAAGGAATGTTGAGTAATTTAGACTTTGAAGTCACGTCAGCTGACCAGGATTTAAGCCATAGCGCCCTACGCGCCTGGATGGCGAATCTGGAATTCTTAGCCGTTAGTTTAGTCAAATGAACAATGGCATCAGAAACAAATGAGTTAGCTAGCTTAAGCGTTCTAAGCTTGTCAATAATTTCATTCAATGGAGCTGTCTGGATGGCCTCTTCCAGGGCCTCAAACCAGAATGCCGCCGTAGCAGTGACAGACGCAATGCATGCAAGGGGCTGTAAAATAAAACCTTGTTGAATAAACATTTTCTTAAGGTAACCCTCCAATTTTTTATCCATTGGATCTGAAAAAGCACAACTGTCCTCAACCGGGATAGTGGTACGCTTTGCTAAAGTAGAAACTGCTCCCTCCACCTTAGGGACCGTCTGCCATAAGTCCCGTGTAGTGGCGTCTATTGGAAACATTTTTCTAAATATAGGAGGTGGGAAAAAGGGCACACCGGGTCTATCCCACTCCTTGCTAATAATTTCTGTAAGCCTTTTAGGTATAGGAAAAACGTCAGTACACACCGGCACCGCATAGTATCTATCCAGCCTACACAATTTCTCTGGAATTGCAACTGTGTTACAGTCATTCAGAGCAGCTAATACCTCCCCAAGCAATACACTGAGGTTCTCAAGCTTAAATTTAAAATTAGAAATCTCTGAATCAGGTTTCCCCGAGTGAAAGATGTCCCCCACAGACTGAAGCTCTCCGTCCTCATGTTCTGCATACTGTGACGCAGTATCAGACATGGCTCTAACAGCATTTGCGTGCTCTGTATCTCTCCTAACCCCAGAGCTATCGCGCTTGCCTCTTAATTCAGGCAATCTAGATAATACCTCTGACAGGGTATTATTCATGATTGCAGCCATGTCCTGCAAGGTAATCGCTATGGGCGTCCCTGATGTAATTGGCGCCATATTAGCGTGCGTCCCCTGAGCGGGAGGCGAAGGGTCTGACATGTGGGGAGAGTTAGTCGGCATAACTTCCCCCTCGACATAACCCTCTGGTGATAATTCTTTTATAGATAAAGACTGATCTTTACTGTTTAAGGTGAAATCAATATATTTAGTACACATTCTCCTATGGGGCTCCACCATGGCTTTCAAACATAATGAACAAGTAGGTTCCTCTGTGTCAGACATGTTTAAACAGACTAGCAATGAGACTAGCAAGCTTGGAAAACACTTTAAAACAAGTTTACAAGCAATATAAAAAACGTTACTGCGCCTTTAAGAAACACAAATTTTCCCAAATTTTGAAATAACTGAAAAAATGCAGTTACACTAACGAAATTTTTACAGTGTATGTAATAAGTTAGCAGAGCATTGCACCCACTTGCAAATGGATGATTAACCCCATAATACCAAAAACGGAATAACAAATGACAAAAACGTTTTTTAAACAATCACAACAACTGCCACAGCTCTACTGTGGCTTTTTACCTCCCTCAATACGACTTTTGAAGCTTTTTGAGCCCTTCAGAGAAGTCCTGGATCATGCAGGAAGAAGCTGGATGTCTGTGTCTGTAATTTTTGCTTTGCAAAAAAACGCCAAAATAGGCCCCTCCCACTCATATTACAACAGTGGGAAGCCTCAGGGAACGGTTTCTAGGCAAAATTCAAGCCAGCCATGTGGAAAAAACTAGGCCCCAATAAGTTTTATCACCAAACATATGTAAAAAACTATTAAACATGCCAGCAAACGTTTTAAAATACACTTTTATAAGAGTATGTATCTCTATTAATAAGCCTGATACCAGTCGCTATCACTGCATTTAAGGCTTTACTTACATTACTTCGGTATCAGCAGCATTTTCTAGCAAATTCCATCCCTAGAAAAATATTTTAACTGCACATACCTTATTACAGGAAAACCTGCACGCTATTCCCCCTCTGAAGTTACCTCACTCCTCAGAATATGTGAGAACAGCAAAGGATCTTAGTTACTTCTGCTAAGATCATAGAAAATGCAGGCAGATTCTTCTTCTAAATACTGCCTGAGATAAACAGTACACTCCGGTACCATTTAAAAATAACAAACTTTTGATTGAAGAAATAAACTAAGTATAAAACACCACAGTCCTCTTACGACCTCCATCTTAGTTGAGAGTTGCAAGAGAATGACTGGGTATGGCAGTGAGGGGAGGAGCTATATAGCAGCTCTGCTGTGGGTGATCCTCTTGCAACTTCCTGTTGGGAAGGAGAATATCCCACAAGTAATGGATGATCCGTGGACTGGATACACTTAACAAGAGAAATGTCACTTAATAATTCCGACGTTTGTGACCAAATATTAGAGATATGGTGACAATGCCACCACATGCGTGGATATGTCCCTCTCTCAGCACAGCCTCTTAAACATTTCCCCCTATCTGGATCTGAGTTATGTATTCGAGAAGGATAGAAATACCACCTGAATGCCACTTTCATATAGTTCTCTTTTAAATGGGCACAAATTGAAAATGAAGCACCCTTATATAGAATAGTATTCAATTTCTCAAGCGACCATGCAAAGTTAAAGTCGTCTTCCCATTTGTGCATGAAGGGAAGTTTAAGTGCCGTTGTGGGATTATTAAACATGGAATAGTGAAATATTGCTGCGCAGGCGCTGCTTAGTTAGACAAAGTTGTTCAAGGTGAGTGACATTCCCTTTACATGAGCTACCCATTATTTCAAATATTCTCGCTCTAAGTTGTAAATAATGTAACAAGCTAGGTTTATCCTGTTCATTAAGACCAACATATGTATTAAAGTCTAAAAAGTTCTGATTCTGTAACGTGTCTGCAATTCTATATAACCCTCTGTTCGCCCACTTGTCTTGGAGTCCGATATCATATGTAGTGGAGAAAGTGACTTAGATTTATCTGAAATGATGCTGAATTTAGTGATTAAGAAGTCCCATAATGAGACAGTGTGGGAAATAGAGAGGAAAGTTCTCCAGATTGTGGGTCTATGAGTCTTACCAGACCAAAGTAGTTTGTAAATTGGATCTATCATAACCATATCGGATTCTAATTGAACCCATTGAATGTTATCAGTTTTATTGTGCCATAAATGTTTGGGCCATCTGTGCAGCATGGTAGTAGGCCAAAAGGTCTGGGAGTCCCATACCCCCCCCCCTCTACACCGACGCAGAGTGCGTTTGTTAATTCTTGATCTCTTTCCTTGCCAGATAAAGGATATTATAGCTTTTTGGAGTTTATTAAGGACTTGTGTTGGAACCGAATTGGGTAGAGATGTAAACAGGTATAACATTTTTCGGAGTATCTGCATTTTGACTCCTATTATCCTGCCATACAATGAGATTTTCATCTTTCCCATTTCTGAAGTAGATTTTTTATTTGGGAAAGCATAGGCTGATAATTATTTTGGTAAAGGGAATCTACTCTACCCGCGAGAGATACTCCCAGATAACGCATTCCCCCACCGCCCAGGAAAAAGAAAAATTGAGCTCTATTACAGCCCGATTACGAGTTTTGCGTTATGGCTGGCTCGCTACTAACTTGCAAGTTATTTCCACCGCTCACCTTTAATAGCGCTGCTATTACAGGTTTTCCAAAAACCAGCGTTTGTGGGCAATATGGCAGTGTTGAGCTCCATAACGCACACAAATACCAGCGCTGCTTTGAGCTGCTTTACGTGCTCATGCACAATTCCCCCCTAGACATCAATGGGGAGAGCCGGCTAAAAAAAAGCCTAACACTTGCAATAATGGAGCGTAAAGCTCCGTAACGCAGTCCCATTGATTCCTATGGGGAAAGAAAATGTATGTTTAAACCTAACACATAACATGGTAGTCCTTATTAATGCCAAAAGTACCCAGCATGGGCTTATAGTGTCAATTAAAGCATATACACTATTTTAGGCAGGTTTGTGTTTGGCTATGTTGCTGTCCCTCTGTAGCGGCTGTAAGTAAAGATGGCGATTTTCCTGCCACTTATCCCTCTCTGAGGACATGTTATAGCTCTTTCAGCACTTAATATGGTAACTACAGCGTGCCAGTTCGGTCTCAGGGTGCTCTTAAAACTTTGACCAGTGTATCTAACATTCAGGTACTTCATTCTAGGTCACAATCCAAGTCACTTTATTTAGGGCCTCCGGATTGCTTTCAGTTCCACTGCTGTCCTCTTGGTGTGATCTCCTGCTTCACATAAACTTTCAGTGGGATTTCCGGTGTTATCTCTTTCTTTGGGACGGCCACGATTCCCGGAGTAGGCCGGAGCCGTGGACTTTCCTGAAAAAATGCCGTTCCTGATGTTCCGGTTTTCTACGAGTCTGCTAAAAAATGTCCCAAATCTTTCTCAAAGTGTTCACACCTGTATAGATTGCATCCAGGATTTTTTTCCAGACACTTTACCCCCTTTATTTGTTGAAAAACAATGGTAAATTACAGCTTTTACACGGAGCTCCACAGAAGTGCTGCTGCTCAGGTCGATGGCTAGTTCCGCCTCAGGCTGTGCATATTTAATAAGATTTTTGGTGAGAAAATGTTGTTACGATTTTTGATGCACCTTAATAATTCAATTTTTTCTGTGTATTTTTCTGTGGATGGTTCAATTTATTTATTTTGTATGATTTTTAAATTGCAAATTTTATAGTACACTTTTGTTATGTATGCATCTCCTCCCCATAAGTAAATGCAGTAAACGCCCCTTAGCGAGAAATAGAAGGGCTAGTGAGCATTCTTATAGAATCTTACCACCCCAGAGAACTTTATCAAATTGGGCCCTAAGGGCACAACAGTATTTGTGCTGCTTTGAGCTAATATTGCTCCAATAAAATAAATCAATAGCACTTTTATTTTGCTTTCATATTACAAGTTGTAAGTATTTTTTTTATCTCTTAAGTAAAAGTCTAGGGTGCGATAATAGAGTTCTATAGGGTTTCACTACAAAACTTATGTTGGTTGCTGCTTGAGCATTAAGCCGAAGGTGTGCTAAAGCTAAGTAGTAGAGCGCTTTACCTAGTTATGTACTATGGTACTTGTATAATCAATGTTTAAACTTGTTTTCAATAATAAATCTTTATTGTACCTTCAATATGCATAAATGTAACTGAAATACATTATTTTAAAATATTTTTGATGTGTTTTTTATTATATTTTGAAGAAAACATTTTACGTCAGTGTCAGCGTTATTTTGTGTTGCGCCCAAACACTACGCTTAGCTCACCACTTGTAATATGAGCGTCAATAGCACTACATTAAAAGTAAAGGACATGCTAAAAAAATGTTGGAATCATTAAAGTACTCGGGTAAACCTCTTTTTAACACCCACTTGTAATACCAAATTGTGTTCTATTTTTAGTATTGGTCTGAATGAGATAGCACACCCTTTATTGCCAATTGCACTCCAGTTGTAATCCAACCCTAAATGTTGACCTAGTGTCGGTTTATGTTTTAAAATGATCTAAAGTAAACTTATATAGCTAATTATTTTAAATTAGTTTGAACAATATGTTATTATGTCAGTTTCTAGAGGGGCCTGGAACATAACTCACTAGCTTCCCAGTGACTTTAATTATGCAAGTTGGTTCATTTTATGCAGATTCCTTTTGCAACAGCTCTTTCAATAAAAGCACATTAGTGTACACAGAGAACTAACTGTAAATATAGTGTGGCAGATCACAAAATAGTCATAAACAACAGATCCCATGTGAGAATAATGGTTCTGTCCCAAGCTTTGATTACTTTAGGTTCCACTTCAGGATTCAGAGATACTCCATTTCACAGACACTCCAACAGCACATGAGTGAGTAATCATGGAGATATAAAGTCTGATATATGAGTTAGTTCAGGCCCTTCACTATCCTACAGCAGACAAGACAAGGTAAAAATCCTTTGTTTTCTTTGTTTTTGTTCTTATTTTGCTCTGTTTTTTTTTTTAAGTATCAGATCAGCATCAGACATCTATGGGTAGGAAAACAAAGCAAAATGGGCCTTAGGAGGTTTTACTGGCTGAAGATAAAGGGGTCCATTTATCAAGCTCCGTATGGATCTTAAAGGGCCATGTTTCTGACGAGCCTTCAGACTCACCAGAAACACCAGTTATGAAGCAGCGGTCTAAAGACTGCTGCTCCATAACCTGTCCGTCTGCTCTGAGGAGGCGGACAGAGATTGTGTGAAATCAACCCGATCGAATACGATCGGGTAGATTGACACCCCCTACTAGCAGCCGATTAGCCGCGAATCTGCAGGGGGTGACGTTGTAACAGCAGTTCACAAGAGCTGCTGGTGCAATGCTGAATGCGGACATGATTCGCTGATCGGATCATGTTGGACAGACATTTCATAAATAGGCCCCAAAGGCTTATAAAACAAACGACTGCTCCTGAATGTAAGCACAAAGCACTGTTGTTTGTTCCCTTTAACTAAATTTTTACAGACATAAAGGGACCCAAGACAGCTTAATAACACCAATATATATTGGTTGTCTTACTACAAGTTATATGTTTGTTCAATACATTCTATAAATCCTTAGAAAAAGAGCTGGTACTTATTTTCAGTCAGGGGGTATGTCCCAAAATAGATACTTACTGATTAAGAGAAACCTTTTATTTCCCAGGTTCTGAAAAAGGATGTCAAATTTACTTCCCCAACAGACAACTTGTTGAATAATTTCAGTAGGACCCTTAAATACATGTCATTCCATGCAGTTGACCAAGATGAAAAAAATGTTACTACTTGCTCAGTCTACCTCAGGTAGATTTTCCCCCTTTTGAGTTATTGTATGGTTCACACCCTATGAACTTAGTAAATATAGTCAAAGAAACTTGGGAACCAGAGTCCACCCCCTACTCTAGTAACCGGCACACTGATTTCCTGACCAAGAACAAGATACCTTGGATTCAGGCAGTAGACCAGATACCAAATAATTTCACAGAGCCAGAATTAATGGCTGAGAGGCCCATCTTTTCAAAAACCCTTACTGGGACACTGCATGTTAAACACAGTAACCAAGGAGGAGTAAGAGACCAATGGAAACCATACTCAGTAACATAACTCTCTCTAGCACTTTAATCAGCACCTACAAAGCAAAAGAACAAATAAGTACTAAAATATAACAGTAAATAAATAATTCTAAACACCAAAGAAAAATATGCCTTTTTTAAAATTTTGTTCTAGCTATTCAGACGAAAGCTAAACTTGAGTAGATAACTAGAAAAAAACAAAATACCTTATTAAGAAGCAAGTTCATTTTAGAAGGAAGCAGTATGCAAATTGTAAAATAAATACCTTTAATGCAGATCTCATTACAGAGGCATCAGTAGTTATAAGCATGTAGCACGCTGGAGATGCAGAATTCAGCAATCAGCATCAACATTGTAGAGCAATAATAGAAAGCAAACGACAAAGTCACTAAGTTTAGGTGAGGAATTAGAGAAAACAAGTACAGTACAAAGTCAGAATACAGATGCAAAATCCAAAAGTCAAGCCAAAGTCATTTAACAAAAGCAAAGACAGGGGAATCTAAGTTAAACCAGAGAATACAAATAATACATTTCCAGAGTTAAGGTAGGTAGCACATTTAAAACACAAGCAGCATCATGCTACAAACAGAGGGTATATAAGGACTACTATAATTAAGGGTTAATTTATTTTCTAAGCTTCATTAAAGGTACAACACACCTTACTGTAGCAGGAATAGAAATCTCTCTTTGACAAATGCCTGTTATGACAATAGAAGACATTACTCAATCAGGATCATATAGTTGTCATTAGGCCTATAGTAATAGGGCACATGGAAAATACCCAGAATTCTTAAAAGAAAACTTACAATCATAATGTCAGACAGTTTTTTATCACAGGATAAAATTACTGTTCTGATACAGTCAGTAGAAAATAAGTTTCTTACCACCTGGCAATGTCCTTACAGATTCCTTGAGAGGGTGTAGAAGTGAACTTCAAGGTAACTGGGCAAGAAGAAAACCTCAACAGGACTACCACATCAATTTACTTAAACCTCAGAAATATAGCGAAAACTTGCTAGTGTCAGGGGCTACAACACTATCCACTGATCTGTTCTCAAAAGTAAAAGTATCAGATATTTTATCCTGCCATGAAAGAAAAGAGGTTATGGGATTCTTTATAAGAAACAAAGGTGTGTTTACTAATATGCATGGGAATACAAACCATATAAAATATGATGTGGTTACAGTACCAGGAAAGGATTTGAACCTTAAACCTTATAAGGTGCCTTAATCTCAAGTGGAATTTGTTAGCTCGGAGAATAAAAAGATGCTTGTACCTTGTGAAAATTCAATATATAACTGATGCCATGGGTTGACTGAGAAACTTGCTAGGGCCCTCTATATTATTACCTAATAAATAAAGAAGCAACCGTGATAAAAATCACTGAGCTTCTATAAGAGGCGATAGAATAAGACAAACATAAAAACAATATGATATATAATATACATTGTATGTGCAAAATAAAAACAATAAAAAATAGTATGATACAAAATAAAATAATGAATGAAAAAATAAACAAGCCAGATATGTTAAGTCCAATAGATATCCTCAGACGTCCCAAAGGTTGATAGGCCGCTCTCTGTCGTCACCCAAGGGGATGATGTGCTTCTATGATATTAAGACAAAAAACAAAAACAGAGGCGCCACATGTGTAGGTCAAAAAAGATAAATGAATCCAAACAGCAACAGATTAAGGGTACTCACAAAATTGGCGGCACTCTATTGTGCCAACAGGAGCAGGCTGGTTTTCTACAGCAAACCAGCTGGCTGTGTGTAAGATCCCCACCGGAGATGTGCAGTATTAGGATTATACTGTCTGCAGGGCTTCTGGATAAGATCCAATGGTAGTCCTTCCCTTCAACTGGAACTGTAGGTGGAATGGAGAGATGGGCTGGAATGCCCTAAGGTTACTGATGTGGAGACAAACACACCAACTCCAGACTGATGTAAAAGTTAAAATTAGTATTTTATTATACAGAATAAAAATACCAACGGTATAACAATATACAGCTGGGTTGTGTGAATATCAATCTCCTAATAAGAGTAAAGTAGCTACGCGTTTCTCGGGAGACCCCGTTTCCTCAGGCTGGTATACTTTCTGTGTATAAAATCACCCTTTAAATAGGGCTCAGTAACCTCATGAACAGTCGTCCCTCCCCTTCCTTCCCAAACAATATCCAATCAAATCCTTCCTTTCCTACTACACCCAATTGCTGTTGTAATTAAGATTGAATTTATAGTGATCAATGTCTGCTAATAATTATAATAATAAAAGTAACCAAGTTTATCCTGTTATAAATGATTGTGTGTTAAAGTGTGAACTCTAATCTAAGATAATTGGTCTCGATCGTGACTAATGTGCATCGCTGTGTATTGCCATGTAAGTAAACAAACAAAGCATGTGTTTCGTAATTGACCAATAACATGCCTCCATTTAGTGGGTTTGTGTTTGAGTCATCAGGTGTTCAAGATAGTGTGCGATGCTCATCACTAGGGGAAAACCGGAAGTGACAAATGGTCACATGATTCCGGTTGTCCGCAACTACAAGTGTAAACAAATAGTGACGTGTGCTCACCTGACTGCCAGAGACCATGTGTACTCGGCTCAGCGCGATCAGTAAAAATAAGAAAACTCCATGGTAACCACTATTGGGTGTTAGTAACCAATGGAGTATAAGTAGAAATAACACTGTGTAAGTAGTTATCTACTTGTCTAAAAGTGCAATGTGACGTGAAATACTTAATCGCAAAAACTAGCCATATACTAGTATTGCGATGTATAGTGAAGTGAATAGAATATATGTTTGATATATTGTTCGCTCCGGGATTTTACACGTGTCTATTCCCATACATATGAATGAAATTTGCTATAATGGGAATATGTATATGTGTGTGTACCCACAAATATATATGCGAATATGTATACGTAGTTGTATACTATCCTAGAGTGGAACAAAGAGTAGAGTGTGAAAATATGTGAATAACTAATGAAGCTATAAATATATGTGTATTATAAATGTGTTATGATCCCTGGTGTGCAATTAATATATATATAGTGAATTAATATGAATTGTAGTGAGTGTACCATAATTTGGTATGGGAAATATGTAATTAGAGATAAGGTCAATAATATAAATGATATATCGTAGTACCAACAGCAACAAAAGTGGGGAAAGTCCAGACAGTGGGGAAAATCCAGACAGTGAATAAACATGATTCCATAGAAATGTTGATATATACACATAATACTTAAGCATAAAATTAATCTGAATCACAGTTGATTCTAAAAAATGAACATGGTATTTTAAAATTAATCCAACTAACAAATATACATAAATATACATGGTTATAAAAGAATAATATAAACATCATATTTATAATAAACATAAAATAAATCCCATATGACCCTATCCTATAGATCCTAATATGAATTTACAAAAAAGCTGCAGAATCAATAACTTCGTTGAGACCTGTGGGGAATAGACTATTAAATTTATATATCCAATAGGTTTCCCTTTGTCTCAGTTTTGAGAACCTATTGTACAGATTGCTTTGTGGAATCCCTTCTAATGGAGTAATTTTGAAGGAACATTTCCCTGGGATATATTTATCACACATATGTCTTGAAACACTATGTTTTGGAGATTTTGATTTTATATTTCTCAGGTGTTCACTCCAACGGGTTCTAATTTTCCTACAGGTCCTGCCTATGTACTGCATCCCACATTTGCAAGACAGTACATAGATTACGTAGATGGAGTCACATGATAGTCGGCTTTTAATGGGGACCCTTTCCCCTGTGTTATGAGATACTATATTATCACATCCGTGTGTTATATGTTTACACATGTAACATAGTTTTTTGCCACATCTAAAGGCTCCTATCTGATTAAAGATATGGTTATTATGGAACCTGTTTCCCGATCTAACAGTATTGACCGGTTTCCTTTTTGACATTACCACCTTACTAGGGGCCAGTTTCTGTTTGTAAGTTGGTGCTCTTTTGAAGACTAGTTTAGGTTGAGATGGGAGGGTTTTCTTCAAAATGGGATCTTTTAAAAGGATAGGCCAATGTTTTTTCAGTATCTTATTAATACTTCTGTGATTGGAGTTATATTGGGTCACAAATAGAGGTTGCTTATCTGAGAATCCCTCCTTATCACTCTCCTTAGATGATACAGATGATAATAGCTGATCTCTATTGAGATCCCTCGCTCTCTCATAACCCCTAATGATAAGTTCAGAAGGGTATCCCTTTTCTAAGAACCTGCGCTTAAGGATGGTGGATTGCTGATTATATTGCTCTATTGAACTACAATTCATACGTAATCTGCAGAACTGACTAAATGGAATATTAGTTTTCCACCTTGTCAGGTGGTTGCTAGAGAAATGCAAGGAATTGTTGCAATCTACTTTTTTAAAAAAAAGTAGAGGTGGATATACTATCTTCCTGGTCCCAAGCAAGAACTACATCCAAAAACTCTATACTGTTTTTTTTGTATATTGTGAGTGAACCCTATACCCATGTCATTTTCATTTAAGTGTGACACAAACCCCAAGGCTTCTGACTCCGTGTGAACCTATTTATGGGGTATTATGAAGATCGCTACATATACCATTCGCAATGGAGGGGCAATCTGGTGTTCTATGGCCGTTATATAGATGATCTGATTTTTATTTTCGATGGCATGGAGTCAGAAGCCTTGGGGTTTGTGTCACACTTAAATGAAAATGACATGGGTATAGGGTTCACTCACAATATACAAAAAAACAGTATAGAGTTTTTGGATGTAGTTCTTGCTTGGGACCAGGAAGATAGTATATCCACCTCTACTTTTTTTAAAAAAGTAGATTGCAACAATTTCTTGCATTTCTCTAGCAACCACCTGACAAGGTGGAAAACTAATATTCCATTTAGTCAGTTCTGCAGATTACGTAGGAATTGTAGTTCAATAGAGCAATATAATCAGCAATCCACCATCCTTAAGCGCAGGTTCTTAGAAAAGGGATACCCTTCTGAACTTATCATTAGGGGTTATGAGAGAGCGAGGGATCTCAATAGAGATCAGCTATTATCATCTGTATCATCTAAGGAGAGTGAAAAGGAGAGATTCTCAGATAAGCAACCTCTATTTGTGACCCAATATAACTCCAATCACAGAAGTATTAATAAGATACTGAAAAAACATTGGCCTATCCTTTTAAAAGATCCCATTTTGAAGAAAACCCTCCCATCTCAACCTAAACTAGTCTTCAAAAGAGCACCAACTTACAAACAGAAACTGGCCCCTAGTAAGGTGGTAATGTCAAAAAGGAAACCGGTCAATACTGTTAGATCGGGAAACAGGTTCCATAATAACCATATCTTTAATAAGATAGGAGCCTTTAGATGTGGCAAAAAACTATGTTACATGTGTAAACATATAACACACGGATGTGATAATATAGTATCTCATAACACAGGGGAAAGGGTCCCCATTAAAAGCCGACTATCATGTGACTCCATCTACGTAATCTATGTACTGTCTTGCAAATGTGGGATGCAGTACATAGGCAGGACCTGTAGGAAAATTAGAACCCGTTGGAGTGAACACCTGAGAAATATAAAATCAAAATCTCCAAAACTTAGGCCTAGATTTGGAGTTTGGCGGTAGAAGGGCTGTTAACGCTCCGCTGGTTTTTTTCTGGCCGCACCATAAAATTAACTCTGGTATCGAGAGTTCAAACAAATGCTGCGTTAGGCTCCAAAAAAGGAGCGTAGAGCATTTTTACCGCAAATGCAACTCTCGATACCAGAGTTGCTTACGGACGCGGCCAGCCTCAAAAACGTGCTCGTGCACGATTCTCCCATAGGAAACAATGGGACTGTTTGAGCTGAAAAAAAACCTAACACCTGCAAAAAAGCAGCGTTCAGCTCCTAACGCAGCCCCATTGTTTCCTATGGGGAAACACTTCCTACGTCTGCACCTAACACCCTAACATGTACCCTGAGTCTAAACACCCCTAACCTTACACTTATTAACCCCTAATCTGCCGCCCCCGCTATCGCTGACCCCTGCATTATATTATTAACCCCTAATCTGCCGCCCCCGCTATCGCTGACCCCAGCATATTTTTTTTAACCCCTAATCTGCCGCTCCGTAAACCGCCGCAACCTACGTTATCCTTATGTACCCCTAATCTGCTGCCCCTAACACCGCCGACCCCTATATTATATTTATTAACCCCTAATCTGCCCCCCTCAACGTCGCCGACACCTGCCTACACTTATTAACCCCTAATCTGCCGAGCGGACCTGAGCGCTACTATAATAAAGTTATTAACCCCTAATCCGCCTCACTAACCCTATCATAAATAGTATTAACCCCTAATCTGCCCTCCCTAACATCGCCGACACCTACCTTCAATTATTAACCCCTAATCTGCCGAGCGGACCTCACCGCTATTCTAATAAATGTATTAACCCCTAAAGCTAAGTCTAACCCTAACACTAACACCCCCCTAACTTAAAAATAATTTACATCTAACGAAATAAATTAACTCTTATTAAATAACTTATTCCTATTTAAAGCTAAATACTTACCTGTAAAATAAATCCTAATATAGCTACAATATAAATTATAATTATATTATAGCTATTTTAGGATTAATATTATTTTACAGGCAACTTTGTAATTATTTTAACCAGGTACAATAGCTATTAAATAGTTAAGAACTATTTAATAGTTACCTAGTTAAAATAATAACAAATTTACCTGTAAAATACATCCTAACCTAAGATATAATTAAACCTAACACTATACTATCAATACATTAATTAAATAAACTACCTACAATTACCTACAATTAACCTAACACTACACTATCAATAAATTAATTAAACACAATTCCTACAAATAAATACAATTAAATAAACTAGCTAGAGTACAAAAAATAAAAAATAACTAAGTTACAAAAAATAAAAAAATATTTACAAACATAAGAAAAATATTACAACAATTTTAAACTAATTACACCTACTCTAAGCCCCCTAATAAAATAACAAAGCCCCCCAAAATAAAAAATGCCCTACCCTATTCTAAATTAAAAAAGTTACAAGCTCTTTTACCTTACCAGCCCTGAACAGGGCCCTTTGCGGGGCATGCCCCAAGAATTTCAGCTCTTTTGCCTGTAAAAAAAAACATACCATACCCCCCCCAACATTACAACCCACCACCCACATACCCCTAATCTAACCCAAACCCCCCTTAAAGAAACCTAACACTAAGCCCCTGAAGATCTTCCTACCTTGTCTTCACCATCCAGGTATCACCGATCCGTCCTGGCTCCAACATCTTCATCCAACCCAAGCGGGGGTTGGCGATCCATCATCCGGTGGCTGAAGAGGTCCAGAAGAGGCTCCAAAGTCTTCCTCCTATCCGGCAAGAAGAGGACATCCGGACCGGCAAACATCTTCTCCAAGCGGCATCTTCGATCTTCTTCCATCCGGTGCGGAGCGGGTCCATCTTGAAGCAGGCGACGCGGATCCATCCTCTTCTTCCGTTGTCTCCCGACGAATGACGGTTCCTTTAAGGGACGTCATCCAAGATGGCGTCCCTCGAATTCCGATTGGCTGATAGGATTCTATCAGCCAATCGGAATTAAGGTAGGAATTTTCTGATTGGCTGATGGAATCAGCCAATCAGAATCAAGTTCAATCCGATTGGCTGATCCAATCAGCCAATCAGATTGAGCTCGCATTCTATTGGCTGTTCCGATCAGCCAATAGAATGCGAGCTCAATCTGATTGGCTGATTGGATCAGCCAATCGGATTGAACTTGATTCTGATTGGCTGATTCCATCAGCCAATCAGAAAATTCATACCTTAATTCCGATTGGCTGATAGAATCCTATCAGCCAATCGGAATTCGAGGGACGCCATCTTGGATGACGTCCCTTAAAGGAACCGTCATTCGTCGGGAGACAACGGAAGAAGAGGATGGATCCGCGTCGCCTGCTTCAAGATGGACCCGCTCCGCACCGGATGGAAGAAGATCGAAGATGCCGCTTGGAGAAGATGTTTGCCGGTCCGGATGTCCTCTTCTTGCCGGATAGGAGGAAGACTTTGGAGCCTCTTCTGGACCTCTTCAGCCACCGGATGATGGATCGCCAACCCCCGCTTGGGTTGGATGAAGATATTGGAGCCAGGACGGATCGGTGATACCTGGATGGTGAAGACAAGGTAGGAAGATCTTCAGGGGCTTAGTGTTAGGTTTCTTTAAGGGGGGTTTGGGTTAGATTAGGGGTATGTGGGTGGTGGGTTGTAATGTTGGGGGGGGGGGTATGGTATGTTTTTTTTTACAGGCAAAAGAGCTGAAATTCTTGGGGCATGCCCCGCAAAGGGCCCTGTTCAGGGCTGGTAAGGTAAAAGAGCTTGTAACTTTTTTAATTTAGAATAGGGTAGGGAATTTTTTTATTTTGGGGGGCTTTGTTATTTTATTAGGGGGCTTAGAGTAGGTGTAATTAGTTTAAAATTGTTGTAATATTTTTCTTATGTTTGTAAATATTTTTTTATTTTTTTTAACTTAGTTCTTTTTTATTTTTTGTACTTTAGCTAGTTTATTTAATTGTATTTATTTGTAGGAATTGTGTTTAATTAATTTATTGATAGTGTAGTGTTAGGTTAATTGTAGATAATTGTAGGTAGTTTATTTAATTAATGTATTGATAGGGTAGTGTTAGGTTTAATTATATCTTAGGTTAGGATGTATTTTACAGGTAAATTTGTTATTATTTTAACTAGGTAGCTATTAAATAGTTCTTAACTATTTAATAGCTATTGTACCTGGTTAAAATAATTACAAAGTTGCCTGTAAAATACATATTAATCCTAAAATAGCTATAATATAATTATAATTTATATTGTAGCTATATTAGGATTTATTTTACAGGTAAGTATTTAGCTTTAAATAGGAATAATTTATTTAATAAGAGTTAATTTATTTCATTAGATGTAAATTATATTTAAGTTAGGGGGGTGTTAGTGTTAGGGTTAGACTTAGCTTTAGGGGTTAATCCATTTATTATAGTAGCGATGAGCTCCGGTCGTCAGATTAGGGGTTAATAATTGAAGGTAGGTGTTGGCGATGTTAGGGAGGGCAGATTAGGGGTTAATACTATTTGTGATAGGGTTAGTGAGGCGGGTTAGGGGTTAATAACTTTATTATAGTAGCGGTGCGGTCCGCTCGGCAGATTAGGGGTTAATAAGTGTAGGCAGGTGTCGGCGACGTTGAGGGGGACAGATTAGGGGTTAATAAATATAATATAGGGTTCGGCGGTGTTAGGGGCAGCAGATTAGGGGTACATAGGGATAACGTAGGTGGCGGCGCTTTGCGGTCGGAAGATTAGGGGTTAATTATTTTAAGTAGCTGGCGGCGACGTTGTGGGGGGCAGGTTAGGGGTTAATAAATGTAATACAGGGGTCGGCGGGGTTAGGGGCAGCAGATTAGGGGTACATAAGTATAACGTAGGTGGCGGTCGGCAGATTAGGGGTTAAAATATTTTAATCGAGTGGCGGCGATGTGGGGGGAGCTCGGTTTAGGGGTACATAGGTAGTTTATGGGTTATAGTGTACTTTAGGGTACAGTAGTTAAGAGCTTTATGAACCGGCGTTAGCCCAGAAAGCTCTTAACTCCTGCTTTTTTCAGGCGGCTGGAGTTTTGTCGTTAGAGCTCTAACGCTCACTTCAGAAACGACTCTAAATACCGGCGTTAGGAAGATCCCATTGAAAAGATAGGATACGCAAATGGCGTAGGGGGATCTGCGGTATGGAAAAGTCGCGGCTGAAAAGTGAGCGTTAGACCCTTTAATCACTGACTCCAAATACCAGCGGGCGGCCAAAACCAGCATTAGGAGCCTCTAACGCTGGTTTTGACGGCTACCGCCGAACTCCAAATCTAGGCCATAGTGTTTCAAGACATATGTGTGATAAATATATCCCAGGGAAATATTCCTTCAAAATTACTCCATTAGAAGGGATTCCACAAAGCAATCTGTACAATAGGTTCTCAAAACTGAGACAAAGGGAAACCTATTGGATATATAAATTTAATAGTCTATTCCCCACAGGTCTCAACGAAGTTATTGATTCTGCAGCTTTTTTGTAAATTCATATTAGGATCTATAGGATAGGGTCATATGGGATTTATTTTATGTTTATTATAAATATGATGTTTATATTATTCTTTTATAACCATGTATATTTATGTATATTTGTTAGTTGGATTAATTTTAAAATACCATGTTAATTTTTTAGAATCAACTGTGATTCAGATTAATTTTATGCTTAAGTATTATGTGTATATATCAACATTTCTATGGAATCATGTTTATTCACTGTCTGGACTTTCCCCACTTTTGTTGCTGTTGGTACTACGATATATCATTTATATTATTGACCTTATCTCTAATTACATATTTCCCATACCAAATTATGGTACACTCACTACAATTCATATTAATTCACTATATATATTAATTGCACACCAGGGATCATAACACATTTATAATACACATATATTTATAGCTTCATTAGTTATTCACATATTTTCACATTCTACTCTTTGTTCCGCTCTAGGATAGTATACAACTACGTATACATATTCGCATATATATTTGTGGGTACACACACATATACATATTCCCATTATAGCAAATTTCATTCATATGTATGGGTTATCTACTTGTCTAAAAGTGCAATGTGACGTGAAATACTTAATCGCAAAAACTAGCCATATACTAGTATTGCGATGTATAGTGAAGTGAATAGAATATATGTTTGATATATTGTTCGCTCCGGGATTTTACACGTGTCTATTCCCATACATATGAATGAAATTTGCTATAATGGGAATATGTATATGTGTGTGTACCCACAAATATATATGCGAATATGTATACGTAGTTGTATACTATCCTAGAGTGGAACAAAGAGTAGAGTGTGAAAATATGTGAATAACTAATGAAGCTATAAATATATGTGTATTATAAATGTGTTATGATCCCTGGTGTGCAATTAATATATATATAGTGAATTAATATGAATTGTAGTGAGTGTACCATAATTTGGTATGGGAAATATGTAATTAGAGATAAGGTCAATAATATAAATGATATATCGTAGTACCAACAGCAACAAAAGTGGGGAAAGTCCAGACAGTGGGGAAAATCCAGACAGTGAATAAACATGATTCCATAGAAATGTTGATATATACACATAATACTTAAGCATAAAATTAATCTGAATCACAGTTGATTCTAAAAAATGAACATGGTATTTTAAAATTAATCCAACTAACAAATATACATAAATATACATGGTTATAAAAGAATAATATAAACATCATATTTATAATAAACATAAAATAAATCCCATATGACCCTATCCTATAGATCCTAATATGAATTTACAAAAAAGCTGCAGAATCAATAACTTCGTTGAGACCTGTGGGGAATAGACTATTAAATTTATATATCCAATAGGTTTCCCTTTGTCTCAGTTTTGAGAACCTATTGTACAGATTGCTTTGTGGAATCCCTTCTAATGGAGTAATTTTGAAGGAACATTTCCCTGGGATATATTTATCACACATATGTCTTGAAACACTATGTTTTGGAGATTTTGATTTTATATTTCTCAGGTGTTCACTCCAACGGGTTCTAATTTTCCTACAGATCCTGCCTATGTACTGCATCCCACATTTGCAAGACAGTACATAGATTACGTAGATGGAGTCACATGATAGTCGGCTTTTAATGGGGACCCTTTCCCCTGTGTTATGAGATACTATATTATCACATCCGTGTGTTATATGTTTACACATGTAACATAGTTTTTTGCCACATCTAAAGGCTCCTATCTGATTAAAGATATGGTTATTATGGAACCTGTTTCCCGATCTAACAGTATTGACCGGTTTCCTTTTTGACATTACCACCTTACTAGGGGCCAGTTTCTGTTTGTAAGTTGGTGCTCTTTTGAAGACTAGTTTAGGTTGAGATGGGAGGGTTTTCTTCAAAATGGGATCTTTTAAAAGGATAGGCCAATGTTTTTTCAGTATCTTATTAATACTTCTGTGATTGGAGTTATATTGGGTCACAAATAGAGGTTGCTTATCTGAGAATCCCTCCTTATCACTCTCCTTAGATGATACAGATGATAATAGCTGATCTCTATTGAGATCCCTCGCTCTCTCATAACCCCTAATGATAAGTTCAGAAGGGTATCCCTTTTCTAAGAACCTGCGCTTAAGGATGGTGGATTGCTGATTATATTGCTCTATTGAACTACAATTCATACGTAATCTGCAGAACTGACTAAATGGAATATTAGTTTTCCACCTTGTCAGGTGGTTGCTAGAGAAATGCAAGGAATTGTTGCAATCTACTTTTAAAAAAAAAAGTAGAGGTGGATATACTATCTTCCTGGTCCCAAGCAAGAACTACATCCAAAAACTCTATACTGTTTTTTTGTATATTGTGAGTGAACCCTATACCCATGTCATTTTCATTTAAGTGTGACACAAACCCCAAGGCTTCTGACTCCGTGTGAACCTATTTATGGGGTATTATGAAGATCGCTACATATACCATTCGCAATGGAGGGGCAATCTGGTGTTCTATGGCCGTTATATAGATGATCTGATTTTTATTTTCGATGGCATGGAGTCAGAAGCCTTGGGGTTTGTGTCACACTTAAATGAAAATGACATGGGTATAGGGTTCACTCACAATATACAAAAAAACAGTATAGAGTTTTTGGATGTAGTTCTTGCTTGGGACCAGGAAGATAGTATATCCACCTCTACTTTTTTTTAAAAAAGTAGATTGCAACAATTTCTTGCATTTCTCTAGCAACCACCTGACAAGGTGGAAAACTAATATTCCATTTAGTCAGTTCTGCAGATTACGTAGGAATTGTAGTTCAATAGAGCAATATAATCAGCAATCCACCATCCTTAAGCGCAGGTTCTTAGAAAAGGGATACCCTTCTGAACTTATCATTAGGGGTTATGAGAGAGCGAGGGATCTCAATAGAGATCAGCTATTATCATCTGTATCATCTAAGGAGAGTGAAAAGGAGAGATTCTCAGATAAGCAACCTCTATTTGTGACCCAATATAACTCCAATCACAGAAGTATTAATAAGATACTGAAAAAACATTGGCCTATCCTTTTAAAAGATCCCATTTTGAAGAAAACCCTCCCATCTCAACCTAAACTAGTCTTCAAAAGAGCACCAACTTACAAACAGAAACTGGCCCCTAGTAAGGTGGTAATGTCAAAAAGGAAACCGGTCAATACTGTTAGATCGGGAAACAGGTTCCATAATAACCATATCTTTAATAAGATAGGAGCCTTTAGATGTGGCAAAAAACTATGTTACATGTGTAAACATATAACACACGGATGTGATAATATAGTATCTCATAACACAGGGGAAAGGGTCCCCATTAAAAGCCGACTATCATGTGACTCCATCTACGTAATCTATGTACTGTCTTGCAAATGTGGGATGCAGTACATAGGCAGGACCTGTAGGAAAATTAGAACCCGTTGGAGTGAACACCTGAGAAATATAAAATCAAAATCTCCAAAACTTAGGCCTAGATTTGGAGTTTGGCGGTAGAAGGGCTGTTAACGCTCCGCTGGTTTTTTTCTGGCCGCACCATAAAATTAACTCTGGTATCGAGAGTTCAAACAAATGCTGCGTTAGGCTCCAAAAAAGGAGCGTAGAGCATTTTTACCGCAAATGCAACTCTCGATACCAGAGTTGCTTACGGACGCGGCCAGCCTCAAAAACGTGCTCGTGCACGATTCTCCCATAGGAAACAATGGGACTGTTTGAGCTGAAAAAAAACCTAACACCTGCAAAAAAGCAGCGTTCAGCTCCTAACGCAGCCCCATTGTTTCCTATGGGGAAACACTTCCTACGTCTGCACCTAACACCCTAACATGTACCCTGAGTCTAAACACCCCTAACCTTACACTTATTAACCCCTAATCTGCCGCCCCCGCTATCGCTGACCCCTGCATTATATTATTAACCCCTAATCTGCCGCCCCCGCTATCGCTGACCCCAGCATATTTTTTTAACCCCTAATCTGCCGCTCCGTAAACCGCCGCAACCTACGTTATCCTTATGTACCCCTAATCTGCTGCCCCTAACACCGCCGACCCCTATATTATATTTATTAACCCCTAATCTGCCCCCCTCAACGTCGCCGACACCTGCCTACACTTATTAACCCCTAATCTGCCGAGCGGACCTGAGCGCTACTATAATAAAGTTATTAACCCCTAATCCGCCTCACTAACCCTATCATAAATAGTATTAACCCCTAATCTGCCCTCCCTAACATCGCCGACACCTACCTTCAATTATTAACCCCTAATCTGCCGAGCGGACCTCACCGCTATTCTAATAAATGTATTAACCCCTAAAGCTAAGTCTAACCCTAACACTAACACCCCCCTAACTTAAAAATAATTTACATCTAACGAAATAAATTAACTCTTATTAAATAACTTATTCCTATTTAAAGCTAAATACTTACCTGTAAAATAAATCCTAATATAGCTACAATATAAATTATAATTATATTATAGCTATTTTAGGATTAATATTATTTTACAGGCAACTTTGTAATTATTTTAACCAGGTACAATAGCTATTAAATAGTTAAGAACTATTTAATAGTTACCTAGTTAAAATAATAACAAATTTACCTGTAAAATACATCCTAACCTAAGATATAATTAAACCTAACACTATACTATCAATACATTAATTAAATAAACTACCTACAATTACCTACAATTAACCTAACACTACACTATCAATAAATTAATTAAACACAATTCCTACAAATAAATACAATTAAATAAACTAGCTAGAGTACAAAAAATAAAAAATAACTAAGTTACAAAAAATAAAAAAATATTTACAAACATAAGAAAAATATTACAACAATTTTAAACTAATTACACCTACTCTAAGCCCCCTAATAAAATAACAAAGCCCCCCAAAATAAAAAATGCCCTACCCTATTCTAAATTAAAAAAGTTACAAGCTCTTTTACCTTACCAGCCCTGAACAGGGCCCTTTGCGGGGCATGCCCCAAGAATTTCAGCTCTTTTGCCTGTAAAAAAAAACATACCATACCCCCCCCAACATTACAACCCACCACCCACATACCCCTAATCTAACCCAAACCCCCCTTAAAGAAACCTAACACTAAGCCCCTGAAGATCTTCCTACCTTGTCTTCACCATCCAGGTATCACCGATCCGTCCTGGCTCCAACATCTTCATCCAACCCAAGCGGGGGTTGGCGATCCATCATCCGGTGGCTGAAGAGGTCCAGAAGAGGCTCCAAAGTCTTCCTCCTATCCGGCAAGAAGAGGACATCCGGACCGGCAAACATCTTCTCCAAGCGGCATCTTCGATCTTCTTCCATCCGGTGCGGAGCGGGTCCATCTTGAAGCAGGCGACGCGGATCCATCCTCTTCTTCCGTTGTCTCCCGACGAATGACGGTTCCTTTAAGGGACGTCATCCAAGATGGCGTCCCTCGAATTCCGATTGGCTGATAGGATTCTATCAGCCAATCGGAATTAAGGTAGGAATTTTCTGATTGGCTGATGGAATCAGCCAATCAGAATCAAGTTCAATCCGATTGGCTGATCCAATCAGCCAATCAGATTGAGCTCGCATTCTATTGGCTGTTCCGATCAGCCAATAGAATGCGAGCTCAATCTGATTGGCTGATTGGATCAGCCAATCGGATTGAACTTGATTCTGATTGGCTGATTCCATCAGCCAATCAGAAAATTCATACCTTAATTCCGATTGGCTGATAGAATCCTATCAGCCAATCGGAATTCGAGGGACGCCATCTTGGATGACGTCCCTTAAAGGAACCGTCATTCGTCGGGAGACAACGGAAGAAGAGGATGGATCCGCGTCGCCTGCTTCAAGATGGACCCGCTCCGCACCGGATGGAAGAAGATCGAAGATGCCGCTTGGAGAAGATGTTTGCCGGTCCGGATGTCCTCTTCTTGCCGGATAGGAGGAAGACTTTGGAGCCTCTTCTGGACCTCTTCAGCCACCGGATGATGGATCTCCAACCCCCGCTTGGGTTGGATGAAGATATTGGAGCCAGGACGGATCGGTGATACCTGGATGGTGAAGACAAGGTAGGAAGATCTTCAGGGGCTTAGTGTTAGGTTTCTTTAAGGGGGGTTTGGGTTAGATTAGGGGTATGTGGGTGGTGGGTTGTAATGTTGGGGGGGGGGGGTATGGTATGTTTTTTTTTACAGGCAAAAGAGCTGAAATTCTTGGGGCATGCCCCGCAAAGGGCCCTGTTCAGGGCTGGTAAGGTAAAAGAGCTTGTAACTTTTTTAATTTAGAATAGGGTAGGGAATTTTTTTATTTTGGGGGGCTTTGTTATTTTATTAGGGGGCTTAGAGTAGGTGTAATTAGTTTAAAATTGTTGTAATATTTTTCTTATGTTTGTAAATATTTTTTTATTTTTTGTAACTTAGTTCTTTTTTATTTTTTGTACTTTAGCTAGTTTATTTAATTGTATTTATTTGCAGGAATTGTGTTTAATTAATTTATTGATAGTGTAGTGTTAGGTTAATTGTAGATAATTGTAGGTAGTTTATTTAATTAATGTATTGATAGGGTAGTGTTAGGTTTAATTATATCTTAGGTTAGGATGTATTTTACAGGTAAATTTGTTATTATTTTAACTAGGTAGCTATTAAATAGTTCTTAACTATTTAATAGCTATTGTACCTGGTTAAAATAATTACAAAGTTGCCTGTAAAATACATATTAATCCTAAAATAGCTATAATATAATTATAATTTATATTGTAGCTATATTAGGATTTATTTTACAGGTAAGTATTTAGCTTTAAATAGGAATAATTTATTTAATAAGAGTTAATTTATTTCATTAGATGTAAATTATATTTAAGTTAGGGGGGTGTTAGTGTTAGGGTTAGACTTAGCTTTAGGGGTTAATCCATTTATTATAGTAGCGATGAGCTCCGGTCGTCAGATTAGGGGTTAATAATTGAAGGTAGGTGTTGGCGATGTTAGGGAGGGCAGATTAGGGGTTAATACTATTTGTGATAGGGTTAGTGAGGCGGGTTAGGGGTTAATAACTTTATTATAGTAGCGGTGCGGTCCGCTCGGCAGATTAGGGGTTAATAAGTGTAGGCAGGTGTCGGCGACGTTGAGGGGGACAGATTAGGGGTTAATAAATATAATATAGGGTTCGGCGGTGTTAGGGGCAGCAGATTAGGGGTACATAGGGATAACGTAGGTGGCGGCGCTTTGCGGTCGGAAGATTAGGGGTTAATTATTTTAAGTAGCTGGCGGCGACGTTGTGGGGGGCAGGTTAGGGGTTAATAAATGTAATACAGGGGTCGGCGGGGTTAGGGGCAGCAGATTAGGGGTACATAAGTATAACGTAGGTGGCGGTCGGCAGATTAGGGGTTAAAATATTTTAATCGAGTGGCGGCGATGTGGGGGGAGCTCGGTTTAGGGGTACATAGGTAGTTTATGGGTTATAGTGTACTTTAGGGTACAGTAGTTAAGAGCTTTATGAACCGGCGTTAGCCCAGAAAGCTCTTAACTCCTGCTTTTTTCAGGCGGCTGGAGTTTTGTCGTTAGAGCTCTAACGCTCACTTCAGAAACGACTCTAAATACCGGCGTTAGGAAGATCCCATTGAAAAGATAGGATACGCAAATGGCGTAGGGGGATCTGCGGTATGGAAAAGTCGCGGCTGAAAAGTGAGCGTTAGACCCTTTAATCACTGACTCCAAATACCAGCGGGCGGCCAAAACCAGCATTAGGAGCCTCTAACGCTGGTTTTGACGGCTACCGCCGAACTCCAAATCTAGGCCATAGTGTTTCAAGACATATGTGTGATAAATATATCCCAGGGAAATATTCCTTCAAAATTACTCCATTAGAAGGGATTCCACAAAGCAATCTGTACAATAGGTTCTCAAAACTGAGACAAAGGGAAACCTATTGGATATATAAATTTAATAGTCTATTCCCCACAGGTCTCAACGAAGTTATTGATTCTGCAGCTTTTTTGTAAATTCATATTAGGATCTATAGGATAGGGTCATATGGGATTTATTTTATGTTTATTATAAATATGATGTTTATATTATTCTTTTATAACCATGTATATTTATGTATATTTGTTAGTTGGATTAATTTTAAAATACCATGTTAATTTTTTAGAATCAACTGTGATTCAGATTAATTTTATGCTTAAGTATTATGTGTATATATCAACATTTCTATGGAATCATGTTTATTCACTGTCTGGACTTTCCCCACTTTTGTTGCTGTTGGTACTACGATATATCATTTATATTATTGACCTTATCTCTAATTACATATTTCCCATACCAAATTATGGTACACTCACTACAATTCATATTAATTCACTATATATATTAATTGCACACCAGGGATCATAACACATTTATAATACACATATATTTATAGCTTCATTAGTTATTCACATATTTTCACATTCTACTCTTTGTTCCGCTCTAGGATAGTATACAACTACGTATACATATTTGCATATATATTTGTGGGTACACACACATATACATATTCCCATTATAGCAAATTTCATTCATATGTATGGGAATAGACACGTGTAAAATCCCGGAGTGAACAATATATCAAACATATATTCTATTCACTTCACTATACATCGCAATACTAGTATATGGCTAGTTTTTGCGATTAAGTATTTCACGTCACATTGCACTTTTAGACAAGTAGATAACTACTTACACAGTGTTATTTCTACTTATACTCCATTGGTTACTAACACCCAATAGTGGTTACCATGGAGTTTTCTTATTTTTACTGATCGCGCTGAGCCGAGTACACATGGTCTCTGGCGGTCAGGTGAGCACACGTCACTATTTGTTTACACTTGTAGTTGCGGACAACCGGAATCATGTGACTATTTGTCACTTCCGGTTTTCCCCTAGTGATGAGCATCGCACACTATCTTGAACACCTGATGACTCAAACACAAACCCACTAAATGGAGGCATATTATTGGTCAATTACGAAACACATGCTTTGTTTGTTTACTTACATGGCAATACACGGCGATGCACATTAGTCACGATCGAGACCAATTATCTTAGATTAGAGTTCACACTTTAACACACAATCATTTATAACAGGATAAACTTGGTTACTTTTATTATTATAATTATTAGCAGATATTGATCACTATAAATTCAATCTTAATTACAACAGCAATTGGGTGTAGTAGGAAAGGAAGGATTTGATTGGATATTGTTTGGGAAGGAAGGGGAGGGACGACTGTTCATGAGGTTACTGAGCCCTATTTAAAGGGTGATTTTATACACAGAGAGTATACCAGCCTGAGGAAACGGGGTCTCCCGAGAAACGCGTAGCTACTTTACTCTTATTAGGAGATTGATATTCACACAACCCAGCTGTATATTGTTATACCGTTGGTATTTTTATTCTGTATAATAAAATACTAATTTTAACTTTTACATCAGTCTGGCGTTGGTGTGTTTGTCTCCACATCAGTAACCTTAGGGCATTCCAGCCCATCTCTCCATTCCACCTACAGTTCCAGTTGAAGGGAAGGACTACCATTGGATCTTATCCAGAAGCCCTGCAGACAGTATAATCCTAATACTGCACATCTCCGGTGGGGATCTTACACACAGCCAGCTGGTTTGCTGTAGAAAACCAGCCTGCTCCTGTTGGCACAATAGAGTGCCGCCAATTTTGTGATTATCCTTAATCTGTTGCTGTTTGGATTCATTTATCTTTTTTGACCTACACATGTGGCGCCTCTGTTTTTGTTTTTTGTCTTAATATCATATATTATTACCTAGAATTAAAGAAATTAATATTGGCAGCTACCTCAAAGCAAAGATAAAAGATGGACTCTTTCAAAATAGAAGTATGTGTAGAACCCATGTAGGGAAAATTTTGAAATGTACATAAAACTCTGTGGCAATTATTTTTGATGAAATGAAAAGTAGGTTATTGCAAAATTCTAGCTGCAAATCTGTGAGTCTCCTGGGGAAGAGATTCGTACATGTAACCAAGGACATAATAAATCTGATGACAGAGATTTCATATGTAAAAATAGTTTTGAGAAAAAATAGAATATTATTGTACAAGTAAAATTCACTCATCAAAAAAATGTTTATTTTTAAAAATATATATTGGATTGTAACAGAAAGAGACCTGTGTGCTCTTTGTAATACAAAAGGTATAATATACCCAGTATCATGTAGTAGAAACAATTTAATGATTTTTTCAGATTTTGAAAGATCATTAGATAATTGGGACAGTAAAGTCAAAATGAAACTTTCATTATTCAGATAGGGCATGCAATTTTAAACAACTTTCCAATTTACTTTTATTATCAAATTTGCTTTGTTCTCTTGGTATTCTTTATTGAAAGCTAAACCTAGGTAGGCCCATAGGCTCATTTCTAAGCCATTGAAGGCTGCCTCAGTGAGTTTTTCACATTTACGGCCAGATTACAAGTGGTGCGCTATCATTAGCGCGAGGAACATAAACGCGATCGCTAGATTGCAAGTTTTTTTTACGATTGAATCCAAATTACAAGTGGTGCCTTGTTTAAATTACTGTAAATTCATTTGTGTGAACTCCTGGTAATTTATGGGTGGTATTGTGCAGCAATTTGTGCTTGTATTACACTCATAATTTTTATGTGACTTGAAAGTTCACATAAAGTGTTTATTTGAGGAAAAAGTTGCACTAAACTACATTATTAACTCCTAAACCTACACATAGCCCGTTGAAAAGTACCCCACTACAATATTAACCCCTAAACTGTCACACACCCACATCCCAAAGTACACTATTAACCCCTAAACCACCCCACACCCACATCACAAATGACCTGCTACACTATTAATCCCTAAACTGCCACACCCCCACATTGCAAAGTACCCTCTACACTATTATCCCCTAACCAGACACACCCCCACATTGCAAAATACCCCTCTATGAAATTTACTTCTAAACCGCCTCAACTCCCATTGATAAGTATCCACTAACCTCTAACCCCCTAACCAGCTATCTACCATAATACCATTAAACTAACACCTCCTAAGTTACAAAAAAAAAGCTAACATTACAAGAAAAATGTACCTTCATCCATTTTCTTATCTGATCTTCCATCCAATGTCCTCTTCATGTGGTCACCCACCATACACTGAATTTTTAATGTTAGATACCCCCTTTATATAGGGGTACCCTTGCATTCCTGTTGGCTGATTTGAAATCCAAATGAGCCAATAGAAAAAGGTTTCATTCTATTGGCTGATTTGAATTTAAAAATCAGCCAATAGCAATGCAAAAGTACCCCTTATAAAAGGGTTTCCTTGTATTCAAAATTCAGTGTGCAGCGGTTGGTCAGGGCAATTTTTTGAGTAGTTTTTTTTTTAGATAGGCTTTTTTGTGGGGGTGAAGGCTTACTTGTATTGAAGAATGGAATAGTATTTTTTTGGTGAAAAAGAGCTCAATCACTTTAGGGCAATGCCCTTCAAAAGGCCCTGCTAATGGCTATTGCTATAGTTTATTTTAGTGTTAGTATCATTTTTTTTTATTTTGGGGTGGTTTTTTTAAGTTGGGTTTAGTTTTAGAATAGTGAAAAAGGAAAACACAGAGGCACCAAAAAACTGCCTACTATGGTCACAACAGATGATAATGCAGCTGTAACAAGTGTAGTGCACCCAGTGGTGCTAGTGGAGCAGGCTGGAAGAACTTCTCAGTTGTCCAGCTAACTGGATAGAGGCAAGCAGCAGCAAAAATCAGGATACTTCCAGATGACTCCCAAACAGTTCCTATATAGGGATAGAAAGGAAACACCATAGCCCAGTACAGTTTGGAGCAAACAGAATGTAATATTCAAGGTCACACTTACAACATTCAAAGCACCTCCAGGTGCAATACAAGTAGGCTGGGGCTTCTCAGCCACCCAGCAGACTGATTTCTGGTGCCAAACAGGTTTCACTCCAATCCACAGGAAATGAAATAACAAGGTCCAAAGAGCAGCAAGTGTATATTATAAAAACAATCTTTTTTAAAAAAAAGCAACGCTATATAGCAAGTGTAGTTTAATTATGTTTTAGATTGTTTTTATAATATACACTTGTTGCTCTTTGGACCTTGTTATTTAATTTTTTTGTGGATTGGAGTGAAACCTGTTTGGCACCAGAGACTTAAATGTTAAGTATAATAGTAAGAAAAAGAAGCAGAAGAAAAACAACAATTGTGTCATTATACCAAATATACATACATTTTATTTAGTTTGCCTGTATAAGTTGTATTGTGACATCATATATTGTTCTTTACACTATTGTGACATTATATGTTGTGCTACGATCCTAAGCAGTTTGGATAAAGGATTTTTTACATGTATACTATATTTGCCCCTATTACTTCAACCATTGCCTTTATGGGCAGATATGGTTCACAACAATTCAGGAGATTTTTTTTTAAATCACCAGAAAAAAATGTTTGCGGTGCTGTGAACAAACTACAATAATATTCCCTGTGAGAATTCAGTATAACAATTTATCCACCCCTTGATTTAAAAATGCAGCCATTTTGTAAATGTATGCTGCAATGTTCTGTTAGTACAAATCCTCTATTATTAATGTGATCATTGTTCTTGCTATAATAGTTCTGTGCATTAGATTATAGTGTTGATGCTCTTACAACTAAACAGTATTGATACACCATTAAAAACAGAATAACACTTTATTCCAAATAATTACATTTAATTAAACTTCCTACTTCAAAGCACTTTAAAGCTTAAGTTCCTTTAAGGATACACTCAGGCTTCATCCAGGATTTCCAAGATCGTTGTTCACAAGAGAGTTTGGGAAGTCCTAAACAAAAAAGCAGGATGTACTTTACAACTGAATTTTGATATCACATGCTCTCTTATCTAATACAGAGCTGATATGGTTTGATTACAATCCTTATTACACTTATTAAGGTAACTGACATTCACTTCTAATGGTGAAACTAATTAAAAAAAAATTGAAGCAGCTAAAGAGCAAATTTCCACCTATTGTTAGGGGTCTTAACAATATAAATGTAATTTTATAAATACATTGTACTTAAACACTTTATTATGCCAACATTACTTAGAAAAGTACATTTATGTTTGTTTTTAATGTTAGTCAATATTATATATATTCATTCATTTAAAGGGACACTGAACCCAATTTTTTTTTCTTTTGTGGTTCAGATAGAGCATGCAATTTTAAGCAACTTTATAATTTACTCCTATTATCAATTTTCTTTGTTTTCTTGGTATCTTTATTTGAAAAAGAAGGCATCTAAGCTTTTTTGTTAGTTCAGCACTGGACAGCACTTTTTTATTGGTGGATGAATGTATCCACCAATCAGCAAGAACAACCCAGATTGTACACCAAAAATGGGCTGGCATCTAAACTTACATTCTTGCATTTCAAATAAAGATACCAAGAGAATGAAGAAATTTGATAATAGGAGTAAATTAGAAATTTGCTTAAAATGTCATGCTCTATCTGAATCACAAAATAAATATGTTGGGTTCAGTGTCCCTTTAAGTTATGATAGAGTGGTTTTGTTTCTGCTGCACTTACCTAAAAAGAAGATTGCTGTGTTTTAACATGGTACCAGAAGGAAAAGCCTGAGATGTTGCATATCTAATTTGCACTGGTAGCAAAGTATACAGAGTACTTCTGGGGAAAGCCAAGCGGAGATAATATGACTTCACTGCATTAGCAGTGTGCTTGGGATCATTATCATGCTAAAAAAATAAAACCATTCCCAATTAGGTGCTTTCCAGAAGGAATGGCATGATGAATTAAAACCTGTTTGTACTTTTCTGTATTCATAATCCCATCAATTTAGACAATATCCCCAACACTACTGGCAGAAATGCAGCTCCAAACCAGGACAGACCCTCCACCATGCTTCACTGAAGGCCGCAAGCACTTATTCTTCCATCTTTTTCCAACTCTTCTTCTCACATATTGTTGACGATTGGACCCAAAAATCTAAAATTTTGATCACTCTCTAATACTCTTTTCCACTGATGTTCATTCCAATCTTTGCGAGCTTTAGCATATTCTAGCCTTTTGTACCCTGTTCCCCTTCCTAAATAGACATGCTACCCTTCCACAAAGACCATTCCTGATCAAGCTTCTTTGGACTGTAAAAGGGTCAACTTAGCATCCTGATGAAGCTGCCAGATACTGAGCCAGGTCCTTGCTGGAATTCTTCCGGTCTCTCAAAGAAGAAACTATCAGAAACTTCTCATCAGAAGTTTTCTTGGCCTTCCAGTCCTTTTTTTTTTTTTTTTACTTTGACCTCTCTTGATTCTTTAAATTTCTTTATAACAGCTTGAATACCAAATCTTGAGTATCCAGTTTGTTTACTGATTTTCCTTTGAGAGTGGCCTTGCTAGTGCAAAAGTATGATTTTATGTCTGCCAAAGTCTGTGATCTTTGGTATTTTGAATGGAATGATGTGATTGAAAGTTGGTCTTACTAGCAAGCTTCCAATGAATTAAACTCATACCATGGGGCCGAATTATCAAGCTCCGAATGGAGCTTGATGTTCCTTGTTTCCGGCAAGCCTTCAGGCACACCGGAAACAGAAGTTATGCGGTCTAAAGAGGTCACACTAAATACTTGCCACTTTAGCATATAGAAGATGTTTTTTCTGATTTTTTTCTGATTTTTTTTTTTTTTAATACTGCATACAAATATGCTGTATTTTTTGGTTGTATTCTAATAACGAGACTGAGAAATAATTATATAGGGTCATTATACCATTGCTAAAACAAAAAATTAATGGAAGGAGCCTCCTAGTGCAATTCTGTAATATTCAGCTCAAAACAGTTTCAGTGCATAAAGAAATTTATTCACAAAGCCGGCAACACTCAGTTGTGCTGATTCACACAGTCTGGGAACTTTCAGTGTCCCAGCTAACATTAAGATGTAACAAGAACCATGATTTATAAAAAAACAAGCAAAAAAACCCTAATAATAAAAAATAATATAAAATACATTATATATATATATATATATATATATATATATATACATACACACACATTATGTATATATTATTTATATATTAATCATATCAATTTTAAAATAAAAACATTACTTCATACAATAAATGGCAATAATATATTCGGTGTAACAAATATATGTATGTATAACATGAGTTTTGAACCGGGGGAAGAAAAAACATTATTATACCCAAACCTGGCTTCTTGTCCACTAATAACTACACTAAGAACATTAAAAACTAAAGTATAACGAAAATATAACAAGAAACCTGTGTATAGTACAAAACCAAATACAGTATATGTGTTGTATACCAAGAGCCAAACAAACAACAAAAACAATTTCATTAAAAAAGAAAATCAAATAAATATCAGCTAGAAAATTCATTGAAACTAGGAGGATATAAAGAAAAAACACAGTCATCAAAATTAGTGGTATACAAGGGACACATGAGAATACTCTTATGCTGTTGGCATGTATCATTGCACAAGCAATTCTTGTGAACTGCTGGTGCAATGCTACCCCCTGCTACCCCATGCAGATTCGCAGCTGGTGCAATGCTGCCCCCTGCAGATTCGCAACCAATCGGCTGCTAGCAGAGGGTGTCAATCCACCCGATCGTATTCGATCGGGTTGATTTCTGTCCGTGTCCTCAGAGCAGGTGGACAAGTTATGGAGCAGCAGTCTTTAGACCGCTGCTTCATAACTGCTGTTTCCGGCGAGTGGGGCATCAAGCTCCATACGGAGCTTTATAAATTGGCCCCTATGTATCTACATGTGTTGTCACATATGTTTGTAATTAACTACTGATACACTGCCTTTATAAGCTTCCGTTTATGTAAAAAAATAACTGCCTGATGAAATGGCCATCATATTGGTGGTGAGAAACGCGTTACAGTTGTTTTGTTTAAGACCTTATGTAGGTTAAGTTTTTTTTTTTTAAATTGTTTTTATTGAGGTTATGCAATAAACAAGAACAACAGGGTTAAACCACCTACATAGCAATGCCGGCAATATTATACAGGTTTCATTGCTACATTAAATGTACAACATAACATATATTAGAAGTTTAACTTTAATTGAAAAGTTGGTATAAAGTTTCAGCGAAACAAAGAGACAGCTAATAACACCTGTACATAATTAATATCCAATATATACGGTAAACCTCTTATATATCCATTTTTCATATATGATCAAGTATCCCCTTTGACTCTTAATGAAACTATTCACAGATCTTCACCCTCCTGTAATAAGCTAGGGTCACCTATGGGCCCTCAAAGTAGTGCCTTTATCAAGGAAGGAATTTACGGGGGATAGAGAAACAATAAGATAGGATTTCCATAAGATTTATTTTCTGATGATTATCCAATAAGACGAAGGGAGTATGGGGGGGGGGGGGGAGCACAAATGACACTGGGGAATTGATATGCTCTGAATAGTGAAAATAATATGGTTATTACTAACTAGCATGGTTATTTAGTACTTCAAAGCTGACATTTTAGACTGAATTAACACCTAAAAATGAAATATATACACCTGTAATCCGTGAACCTCGATTATAGACTTCAAATTCGCAATTATAGGAGCGTATCCTTCTATCCTCTGGAGTCTTGGTATATAGGGATGTAAGAGTTATAATAAAGAGTAACAAAGATCATTAATATAAATGTAGTGGAAATCTAAACTACATATTAATCTGTTTCCCTCAAAGTGTGAAGAATGAACAGAGTCTACATAGGACTAATATAGGGAAATAACAAACTAGTTTCCTATTATAAATGCCCTACTTGCAAGTTCTAGATCTGTCAGATTATTTTATGTTGTGAGTGTGAACTATATGTTAAACTCAAAATTAAGTTCCAGGCATATGATACTATATAACTTATACATAATAGAACTCATATACCTTATCATAACATATCATAAATTAACCTACCCTAGAATGTTACAGAGTATTTTTTAGAAGAATTTATATGAAGTCACCTAAGAACTGAGGGATTTAGAAATAGATGTAGCCAGTCTATGAACCAACTAGAGATAGGCTTATGATGGTAGGTATCAATATAGATATCTAATATAGTCATCACCTACGTTGTACATAGCAAGTGACAAGTAACAAGACATTAGAGTTCTTAAATAAAATTTAACTATTTATGCAGATCTGGACATCTCTGCCTCGGCCGCAGGCAGAGAACCCTTATGAACTGACTCTTTAGTATAAGTATCTGTAGGAGCAGAGAAGAGAGAGGCGCCTTATGGGACAGTATTGTTGTGCAGCAAAAAGGAAACAGGAGACAGCACACACTCAAAGTCAGGGTACTCACAAGGATTGCGGCATAAACGTATGCCTCACTATGCAGGACGGAACATTAGTCGCCCGCCAGACAGACCAATGAGGAAGAGTATCCGGAACTCCAGGATCCAATCCGCAGCTACAGATGGTAGGAGCGTCAGGGGAACAAGTCGTCCGTAATACAACCAGTCGCTGTGGGCTCTTAGTTAGAGAGACAGGCAGACGGACCAACCATAAAGCAGTAGACGAAGAGCGGGATATCATAAAAGCAAATTTATTTAAAACCAATGTTAAAACATATATTAAATATGTAGTAAAAACAGCAACGCGTTTCTCGACCTTCCGGTCGTTTCATCAGGCTGATATTACATTTGATACCCCGCTCTATTTAACATATGAATCATCCAATCACAAGCCGGTCTGCGTCCACACCCCTCATGTAGCCAATCATAAGCTAAGATTGACATGGGTAATGGCAATAACACCTGCTCGAGAATATATAGGAGAATGAAGTATGTGGAAGCAGTGCCGACTGTAATGTACACACATGGCAATCAGATATATACATATAAAATAATTTGAACACTTGAGAATTACTAACACATAGAATCAATGTCTGCAATCGCATGCATATATAATTCATAATAATCTAAACCGTAAATTTGATAAGGTGCCTTAAATAGTGACTATAACTTGATAAAATAGTTAATCCTTAGCTACACATCATAAGTTTATATGGTAGAACCATAAGCAATTCATAAGTGTAAACTAAACATATATACACATATAACTAGATATATGGACCCTACGAGCAAATGAATAATCAAATCACAAGCCGGTCTGCGTCTGCACCCCTCATGTAGCCAATCATAAATAAAGATTGACATGAGTGATGGCAATAGCACCTGCTCAAAAATATATAGCAGAGAATGAAGCGTGTAAAAGCAGCACCGGCTGTAGTGAACACACATAGCAATCAGATATATACCTATAGAATAGTTTAATAACCTGAGCATTGCTGATACATAAAATCATTGTCAGCAATACATAATAATCTAAACCAAAAATAATAGAATAGCATTAAATGGTGACTATATACTTGATAAAAATAATTAATCCTCAGTCACACATCATAAATTTAAAAAGTTAGATCAAAAACAATTTATAAGTGTAGATAACTGAACATGTATACAAATAATTAAATTTATAAACCCTGTGGACCATATATTGTGCACGAACAGTGATATAAAAAGTGTAGATATATAATTATATAGATCATCTTATATTTACATCAGAATATGAGAGTGTAGTGAAAACTTATGTTTATCTAAATATAACGAAAAATTATATTATAATAATAAATATAATCAGTATCAATAAAAAAATTTATGTAAAAATCAAATATTAAGACCAATAGTGACCAGATAGTCAAAAACATAAACGGACATAAAACCAAAAAACAAGATCTAGATAAATCAGGCTCAGGCAGAGGGACACCGGGATCAAGCCTCTAAGAAAAGGCCGCCAGATCAACACATAAATTGAGACCGTCTGGATGCATGCTTTTCAGCAAATGGATCCAATAAGTCTCCCTCTGTCTGAGCCTGAAGAAACGATTAAATAAATGAGATTTGGGAACAAATTCAATGGGAACCACAGAATAGCAGTTAAGATCTCCCTTATGGACATCATTACAGTGTCTTGAAACACTATGGAGTCTGAAGTTATTCTTCATATTCCAATAGTGTTCAGACCATCCAAACAAAGGGTACTGCCATGGGTACCAGGTTCGACCCTAGTTATGCGAATCTGTTCATGGGCTCATTTGAACAACAATATATCTATGATTCGGCCTATGGGGCGAACCTGGTATACTATGGCAGATACATAGATGACCTTATTTTTATTTGGAGGGGCGAACCATCAACCGCTGAATTATTTGTGGAACATCTAAACTCTAACAATAGAGGTTTGGTGTTCACGAGCTCTATAGAGAGAAAATCAATAGTTTATCTAGATCTAAATCTCTGCTTTACTGAAGGTAAGGTAACTAGTACTACCATCTTTAAAGCAGTTGATTGTAACAGCTACCTAGATTTTAAGAGCTGCCACTATCACCCTTGGAAACTAAACGTCCCCTATGGCCAGTTCAAAAGGGTACGCCGAAATTGTAGCTCCGTTGCCGATTATGAATCTCAGAGTCTCATTCTTAAGGAGCTATTTAAGGAAAAACATTACCCTAATGCTATTATAGAGAATGGCTTTTTGAGGGCTAAAAATGATGATAGGGACAAGTATTTTACTAGTCCAAACGCACAACTAGGAACCACGAATAATAGTGATTTCTATAGAGATCCTCTGTTCATGACTCAGTTTAACTGTAATCACAATTTAATTAGGGAGATCGTCACTAGACATTGGCAAATTTTGCTTAAGGATCCTATTTTGAAAAAAACTTTGGGTGATAAACCCAGAGTAGTGTATAGAAGGGCTCCGACTCTCAAAACAATGTTGGCTCCGAGTAAGATTGTCAAACATAGACAATCATCTCCTGGTGTTAACATTAGTAACTTGCGACATGGGTCATTCAAATGTAGATGAGCTCGTTGCAAGATGTGCAAATTTGTTGGTGATCAGCGAAAGACCTTTAGGTCTAGTGTCACCAACAAGCCCTATACTATAATTGGCCATGCCTCTTGTGCTTCTACTTACGTAGTCTATCTACTCACTTGTGTTTGTAGGGTCCAATATGTTGGGCGTACCTGTAGACGTCTCAGCACTAGATGGTCTGAACACTATCGGAATATGAAGAATAACTTCAGACTCCATAGTGTTTCAAGACACTGTAATGATGTCCATAAGGGAGATCTTAACTGCTATTCTGTGGTTCCCATTGAATTTGTTCCCAAATCTCATTTATATAATCGTTTCTTCAGGCTCAGACAGAGGGAGACTTATTGGATCCATTTGCTGAAAAGCATGCATCCAGACGGTCTCAATTTATGTGTTGATCTAGCGGCCTTTTCTTAGAGGCTTGATCCCGGTGTCCCTCTGCCTGAGCCTGATTTATCTAGATCTTGTTTTTTGGTTTTATGTCCGTTTATGTTTTTGACTATCTGGTCACTATTAGTCTTAATATTTGATTTTTACATTAATTTTTTATTGATACTGATTATATTTATTATTATAATAGAATTTTTCGTTATATTTAGATAAACATAAGTTTTCACTACACTCTCATATTCTGATGTAAATATAAGATGATCTATATAATTATATATCTACACTTTTTATATCACTGTTCGTGCACAATATATCTTCCGCAGGGTTTATATATTTAATTATTTGTATACATGTTCAGTTATCTACACTTATAAATTGTTTTTGATCTAACTTTTTAAATTTATGAGGATTAATTATTTTTATCAAGTATATAGTCACCATTTAATGCTATTCTATTATTTTTGGTTTAGATTATTATGTATTGCTGACAATGATTTTATGTATCAGCAATGCTCAGGTTATTAAACTATTAAACTATTAAACTATTCTATAGGTATATATCTGATTGCTATGTGTGTTCACTACAGCCGGTGCTGCTTTTACACGCTTCATTCTCTGCTATATATTTTTGAGCAGGTGCTATCGCCATCACTCATGTCAATCTTTATTTATGATTGGCTACATGAGGGGTGCAGACACAGACCGGCTTGTGATTTGATTATTCATTTGCTCGTAGGGTCCATATATCTAGTTATATGTGTATATATGTTTAGTTTACACTTATGAATTGCTTATGGTTCTACCATATAAACTTATGATGTGTAGCTAAGGATTAACTATTTTATCAAGTTATAGTCACTATTTAAGGCACCTTATCAAATTTACGGTTTAGATTATTATGAATTATATATGCATGCGATTGCGGACATTGATTCTATGTCTTAGTAATTCTCAAGTGTTCAAATTATTTTATATGTATATATCTGATTGCCATGTGTGTACATTACAGTCGGCACTGCTTCCACATACTTCATTCTCCTATATATTCTCGAGCAGGTGTTATTGCCATTACCCATGTCAATCTTAACTTATGATTGGCTACATGAGGGGTGTGGACGCAGACCGGCTTGTGATTGGATGATTCATATGTTAAATAGAGCCGGGTATCAAATGTAATATCAGCCTGATGAAACGACCGGAAGGTCGAGAAACGCGTTGCTGTTTCTACTACATATTTAATATATGTTTTAACATTGGTTTTAAATAAATGTGCTTTTATGATATCCCCGCTCTTCTTCTACTGCTTTATGGTTGGTCCGTCTGCCTGTCTCTCTAACTAAGAGCCCACAGCGACTGGTTGTATTACGGACGACTTGTTCCCCTGACGCTCCTACCATCTGTAGCTGCGGATTGGATCCTGGAGTTCCGGATACTCTTCCTCATTGGTCTGTCTGGCGGGCGACTAAGGTTCCGTCCTGCATAGTTAGGCATACATTTATGCCGCAATCCTTGTGAGTACCCTGACTTTGAGTGTGTGCTGTCTCCTGTTTCCTTTTCGCTGCACAACGATACTGTCCCATAAGGCGCCTCTCTCTTCTCTGCTCCTACAGATACTTATATCATCTATCTCCAAGAGTGCTGCCACGTACATCAAGTGCTGGTTGATGCAGGAACTTTACCTTCCTTGTGACTGTCCTCGAGCTGGGTCGCGGCTCTTATCTTTTGCACATCTCCAGGGGAGTTCTCCTTCACTCTCTTTAGTATAAGCCCACCATATTGGAGAGAAAAAAAAAATCCCCAAGAAGCTAACTACATCTATACTAACATTTGATCCTCCCCCTAGCAGGAGGTTCTGACCCTAGGTGAATTATTTATCCCAGTACTAGCTAGAAAGCAGACATGTACAGTAGTAAATAAAATGAGAAAAGTACAGACATTCACATTGAGTGAGAGATCCTAGCCACCTAGAATGTGGTATGGGTTCTTGCGATTTAAATAGAAAAATATGTAAAGCAAGTAATAATACGTGGAAATTAGTAATACATGGAAAACCCCTTAGGAATAACACTTCTGAGGGAAGTCTCAGTATACACTTTAGGGATAATATTCATGTACTGAAGGCTAAATGCTCTAGTACCCTTTAAGTGAATTCTCTAGGGGAGGTTTGTAAACATTAAGGGTAGCTTAATAATCTACAGTCGCATAGTAATAAACAATTTCAAACAACTCTGTTACCAACAGAAATGAACTATTAAATGTCAATTGAACGAGTGAGGAAAAGTCCTATGTAGCTTAACCGTATAGCTTAGTAAGTTTCCAGTCGCTACACATCTACTGGTGTTCAGCCCACCCCAGATGGCCAATGCAAATGAGTTCCTTCACCAAACTGATAGACAGTCTCCGGGGCCCAACCCCCGTGGGTTGCCACTTCCATTCGCCAAAAGTATAACTCACTTGCGGTTTTCCATTTGAGTCTCCTTATCATTTGACTGTTATAGGCATCTGACTCAGCTGTTTTATAATCGGCAGACAGGACAAGTAAGTTTTGTACACCATGACCCGTAATCACCAAGTCTGTTTCTTTAGGTGGGTTAATTACACTCTCGGGTGCTATTTCAATCATCCTCCGTTCTGTGATCAAAGTAGGAGTTATGTATTGAGGCTCCAAGGCAGCACCTCCAGCATAGACCGCCGTGGAGTGATCGGGCTCGGTAGCATCTGACCCCTCAGATTGGAATGCCTTCTCTAACATCAGAGTAAACGTCTCCTGAAAATTATCTAGAAGGTTGGTCAGTTCTTTGAGGATGTGGGCAGCCGATGCCATGATGTGCCTGTGTCTAGCAATACTACCGGTCTTATGAATCTGGTCAGTACCAAAGGGTCTCTGTATGTTGTGTTCTCCGTAAGTCCCGGGTCTCTTATGAGGTAGTGCTCCGTTGTAGTCTGTTTCGCCCTGTGTGTTGCACCTTCCAGTCCTGCTGTGAAGGGTCCAACTAGTGCTCACTTAGAAAGTGCCACTGTGACTCCGGAGTGAGACCTCTACCCTCCGGAGTTCATATTGTTGAGATGGAGTTCCATGTGAGTCTGTAGTACGGGTCATAGGGCATCAGCGTGGCAACTGCGTAGGTGATCTTGCATATAACTTCCCGCTTCTAAATGTTGTTGAAGTGTTAATAATAGTTAGTGGCCCAAACTATGAAAATCCGGTCAAATGAGGTAGGATTAATTCAATATTTTACGAGTTTTGTAGATTTTTGGATAATTTAGGCCTAAGAGCCATCTGTAACACGTCTGCCTCGCTTGAGTGTCGGCTCCGCCCCCAGGGTGTTAAGTTTTATTCCATTTTATGTACTTAAGTGGAAGTGATCTATTTTGTTAGTTTGGATTAATACCAACATCACTTCTTGAATCATACCTACGCACAGCTGTGTGCGGTACCTGTTAGATTAACTGCCACAGTTGAATCAGCTGGAGAGCTGCCAAACCGGGACATAGTCTGAAAAAAAGAGAAATTGCCTATGTCTCAGACACTGGAGGGTTGATGTGCCAGGGTTTCCTGTGTTATCCGGTTACGAGGAGGGATGGAGCTGGTCAGCTCTGAGGATCCAGACTGCATTTGACCACCTTGTTGAGGTGTTCACCGAATGTGAGTAGGACCTACTCCTTAATTTTTCTTGAATTTATTTATATCTGTGATACACTTTGAGATGCCCTTTGTCTTTGTTTTCTTTTCTGTACATTTATTTGTATTGAGCTGAAGTACTCATATCTAAGGAGCTGCCCTATGAGTGCCAGTGGATAAATCAACACTAGCCTTTTGGATTGGAACTGGTTCTAATCACAGGACTTTAGTTTTATTGTTTAATTTTATTTTTAATTGCACTGATCACTGGACTTATCACATTTTTGTGTATTTTCTATCTGTGATTGTAATATACATGGTTTTTGTACATAACATAACTATATAGTTTTAATGCCCCAATTTGGTTTTCAATTATTTTCTTCTTTAGATATGGGATCTGACATTATTTAGTTTTTATCAAAATTATCACAATCTTTTCAAGTTAACGCAAATTGATAACACCTGTGATACTTTATCTTTATTTCCCCACAGCGGCACCATTAACACATGATAATGGTTGCTGATGACAGAAAACCAAATTAATAACAAAAAATTCAACAGCTCTCCAGACTTTCCAACTGCTCTCACCAACTCACAACTCTAAGCATTTTCATTCTGCTGGTCCACCATTCTCGCCACTCTTGACAGCCTCTTCTCTCATTGGTCAATATTTGTAGATATGTTTTCTTCATATTTTTACATTAAATAGCTGGTGATCACATGCTCAGTATTTTTTTTTATTTGTCAAGATCCAATTTTCATCAAAAAGGGCTGTTGCCATTGTTGTTTCTTGGTTCAGAGCCTGCACTGTGTTGGCCATTATTGTTTATTCAATGTGTGTTATCAGTCAGACAGTTATTTGTGGTTGTTGAGCATTTATCATGTACCTTTGGCTATGGAATTTGATGTGTCCATTTTGTTTTCAATATTTAATCAATAACTTGTGGTTGGGTGGATAGTGAGTACTGAAGTCAATACTGTCTGTGAATCATATGACATTCCGGTGACATTTCTGATATCCGATCTGCTATTTTTCAAATATGAGAATAGCATTATTGTTTGCATTGTGATTGCTCTGATGTCAAAAAAGGGTATTGTGCAACAACAAAAAAGCTGAAAAACACAATCAACTAAATTTTAATCAATCCCTATATGGCCAAAATCAGGCCCGGACTGACCATAGGGCATACCGGGCAAATGGCAGGTGGTCCGTCGGTTAATCATAGCCCAGCCCACTATTACCGCTCATACTGAGTGCCTCAAAATTCTATTATAGTGTGGTGTCGGTGTGGTTGTTGGGCTGCAGATTGCCTCAGCTACCAGGGGCACTCTGGTGCACTATAAAATGGCTGCACTGCCTTAAAAGTACAGCACAGCCGTGAGTGAGCAGGGGAGACAGACTTGCGTACAGCGGCCATAAGACTGAACATTTACTTACTTGCAAATTGGTCTCACATTCGCTGTATGCACTTGCAAAAGACATGCTGCTACTGATGCGCCTGAGGGTGGGAGGAGCAGCAGGTGCCTCTGAGATCTGTGCTTCCCTGCTGGGAGGAACTAAAAAGGGAAAACATGTGACAACGTGTGACCTTCCGGTCCCCCATCACTTCCTCCCAGTGTAGCCATGCATGCAGGAGGTAAGAAAGAGTGAGGCTGACCTAATGAGCTCATCAAAGGTGCGGGAAGCACATGTGCTCCTTCTCTTCTCTTGCTGATATCAGGCTGATCCGTAAGTTTCAGGAAAAAGCTGATCCATCCTCACATTTCCCAGCAACCTTAATTACCTGTTCATAAAAATGCTTTGCTTCATGAGCCAATTATAGCTGCCCTGCACCTGAGGTCTAACGTCAGAAAAAGTTATATCTATATATTAGAATCAATAATATTTCATTATATTTTTCTTTCCTTCACACGTACAAGCACAAGATCTAACTGTGGCTGTGTGTGAGCCTGTAACTACACAAATGCTGTCTGAACTGAGCTATTTTACCTCTCTCCCATGTAAGTAGTACCAATCAGAAGAATGTATATTGCTTTATTTTTTAATATATTGTACCTAGTGTTTTTCTTTCTTTTTAAGGAGGCATTAAACACATTGAGGTTGTAAAATAAAATGATAAATTGTATATATATATATATATATATAAAAATCTTCAATATATTTGTATTGTTTATTTTGTCCCCCTTTCCTGTAATTAAATTCTGAAATTGTGAGCATTTCAGTTCCTGTTAGAAGTAAAAGAGCAGAACACTGTTATATTCCCAACAGCCATTGGCTGCACCCTCTAGTGACCTATTTCTAACTGTCTCTAATTGGCCACAGCAGAGAAGGTAACCTAAGTTACAACATGGCAGCTCCCATTGTTTTATAGACACTAAACCATAACGCTTATTTTTTCCATTTTCTGACCGTTTGGGACCAAGGCTATTTTTACATTTCTGCGGTGTTTGTGATTAGCTGTAATTTCCTTCTTACTCATTTACTGTACCCACATATAGTATATACCGTTTTTCACGCCATTAAATGCACTTTCTAAAGATACCAATATTTTCATCATATCTTATCATTTGCTAAAAAAAATTGTATAAAATATGAGGAAAAAAATGGAAAAAACACACTTTTTCTAACTTTGACCCACAAAATCTGTTACACATCTACAACCACCAAAAAACACCCATGCTAAATAGTTTCTAAATTTTATCCTGAGTTTAGAAATACCCAATGTTTACATGTGCTTTATTTTTTTTTGCCAGTTATAGGGCAATAAGTACAAGTAGCACTTTGCTATTTTAAAACCATTTATTTTTTCAAAATTAGTGATAGTTACATTGGAACACTGATATCTGTCAGGAATCCCTGAAAAACCCTTCACATGTATATATTTTTTAAAAGAAGACAACCTAAGGTATTAAACTTGCCATATTTTCATGTAACCATTTTACCACCAATATATGCCAAAGTTTAAGAATACATTTTTTGAGAATGTTAAGGGTTACTGCCAAATAACACCCAATGTGTTTTCAGCAACATCTTCTGAGTGATACCACCCATGTATAGGTGTGTTGGGTTCTATGGGGGCTAAAAGGCTTTATTTTCAACTTGGAATTTTCACCCATGTCTTATTTGGGACATTTCTGAAGCCGGCCAATGTAATTTACCACCATCAAACCATATATTTTTGAAAAGTATACAACCTAGGGTTTTTCAAATGCTGGTATTTTAACACTTTCCATGCACTAATTCAACCACCAGTCTTTGTCAAACTTTTTGGTAGTATTTTTTTTAGTTATTTTCCACACACATTGTACTTTAGGCATGAATTCTTAGTTCCTGTTATGTGTTACTGCAAAAAAAACACCTCCATATGTGTTCAACAACATCTCCTGAGTATAGTGATACCACCCATGTATAGGTTTGTTGGGTTCTCAGGGGGCTAAAAGGCCTTATATTTAGGGGGCACATTCCAGTTTTCCAACTTGGAATTTTTACATTTGTCATCATGCACCCATGTCCTATTTAGGTCATTTCTGAAGCCGGTCAATGTAATTTACTCCCATCAAACCATATATTTTTTGAAAAGTAGATACCCTAGGGTATTTCAAATGCAAGTATTTTGACACTTTCCATGCACTAATTATACCACCAGTCTTTGTCAAACTTTTTGGTAGTCATTTTTTTGTGTTATTTTTCACACGTAATTTAGGCATATATTCTTAGTTCATGTTATGTGTTACTGCAAAAAAAACACCTCAATATGTGTTCAACAACCTCTACTGAGTACAGTGATACCACCCATGAATAGGTGTGTTGGGTTCTCAGGGGGCTAAAAGACCTTATTTATAGGGGGCGCATTCCAGTTTTCCAACTTGGAATTTTCACATTTGTCATCAATATGTGTTCAACAACCTCTACTGAGTACAGTGATACCACCCGTGAATAGGTTTGTTGGGTTCTCAGGGGGCTAAAAGACCTTATTTATAGGGGGCTCATTCCAGTTTTCCAACTTGGAATTTTAACATTTGTCATCATGCACCCATGTCCTATTTAGGTCATATCTGAAGCTGGACAATGTAATTTACCCCCATTTTGAAAAGAAGACACCCTATGATATTTCAAATGATGGTATTTTAACACTTTCCATTAACTAATTCAACAACCAGTCTTTGTAAAACTTTTGGGTAGTCATTTTTTTGTGTTATTTTTCACACAAATTGTACTTTAGACATGGTTTCTCAGTTCCTGTTATGTGTTACGGCTAAAGAACACCCCTATATTTGTTCAGCAAGATCTCCTGAATACATTGATACCACCTACGCATAGGTTTGTTGGGTTGTTTGGGGATTGCAATGCCAAACTTCTGACATGTGTTTGGGATTTTAATTGTATCTGTCACAGAAAAAAATAGTTAGTAAAAATAAAAATCCACACAAAATTTAAATTTAAATTAAATTAATTAACTAAATGGCTCTGAAAAGAGTATTTGGGTTTTTAAAAAATTACAACAAAATTAACCCCTAAAAAATACACAGACAGCAAAAAAGTACAGCTATGCTACTGCCAGTGATTTATAGCGATCACTGGCAAGCTAGGAGTTAATGGCTCTGAAAATTAAATTAAATTAGCTAAATGGCTCTGAAAAGAGCGCTCAGTTTAGCGATAGATAGATAGATAGATAGATAGATAGATAGAGATAGATAGATAGGTAGATAGATAGATAGATAGATAGATAGATGATTGATAGACGGAGAGATAGATGATAGACAGATGATATAGATGATAGACAGATAGATAGATAGATAGATAGATGATCGATAGACGGAGAGATAGATAGATGATAGACAGATGGATAGTAGATAGATATAGTGCACTCCACTCGTAATTGGGCCCTAAATAAATGCAAGATAGAATGATGCATTCAAAGAAAAGATTAGTCTGAGAATAAAATGTAGATGTATTTTTAAAGTTTCATTCGTTGCTTAACCCCTTAACAACCAACGATGTGCGGGGGGAACGTCCTCGGTCGTTAACTGATAATTTTTTATTTTTTGGAGGACATACCCCGTACGTCGTCGGTCGTTAAGGGGTTAAGCAACTAATGAAACTTTAAAAATACATCTACATCTACTTGTATTCTTTCCATTGCCTGTGGGATATGATTGTTGCAAACATGTGACAACGTGTGACCTTCCGGTCCCCCATCACTTCCTCCCAGTGTAGCCATGCATGCAGGAGGTAAGAAAGAGTGAGGCTGACCTAATGAGCTCATCAAAGGTGCGGGAAGCACATGTGCTCCTTCTCTTCTCTTGCTGATATCAGGCTGATCCGTAAGTTTCAGGAAAAAGCTGATCCATCCTCACATTTCCCAGCAACCTTAATTACCTGTTCATAAAAATGCTTTGCTTCATGAGCCAATTATAGCTGCCCTGCACCTGAGGTCTAACGTCAGAAAAAGTTATATCTATATATTAGAATCAATAATATTTCATTATATTTTTCTTTCCTTCACACGTACAAGCACAAGATCTAACTGTGGCTGTGTGTGAGCCTGTAACTACACAAATGCTGTCTGAACTGAGCTATTTTACCTCTCTCCCATGTAAGTAGTACCAATCAGAAGAATGTATATTGCTTTATTTTTTAATATATTGTACCTAGTGTTTTTCTTTCTTTTTAAGGAGGCATTAAACACATTGAGGTTGTAAAATAAAATGATAAATTGTATATATATATATATATAAAAAAATCTTCAATATATTTGTATTGTTTATTTTGTCCCCCTTTCCTGTAATTAAATTCTGAAATTGTGAGCATTTCAGTTCCTGTTAGAAGTAAAAGAGCAGAACACTGTTATATTCCCAACAGCCATTGGCTGCACCCTCTAGTGACCTATTTCTAACTGTCTCTAATTGGCCACAGCAGAGAAGGTAACCTAAGTTACAACATGGCAGCTCCCATTGTTTTATAGACACTAAACCATAACGCTTATTTTTTCCATTTTCTGACCGTTTGGGACCAAGGCTATTTTTACATTTCTGCGGTGTTTGTGATTAGCTGTAATTTCCTTCTTACTCATTTACTGTACCCACATATAGTATATACCGTTTTTCACGCCATTAAATGCACTTTCTAAAGATACCAATATTTTCATCATATCTTATCATTTGCTAAAAAAAATTGTATAAAATATGAGGAAAAAAATGGAAAAAACACACTTTTTCTAACTTTGACCCACAAAATCTGTTACACATCTACAACCACCAAAAAACACCCATGCTAAATAGTTTCTAAATTTTATCCTGAGTTTAGAAATACCCAATGTTTACATGTGCTTTATTTTTTTTTGCCAGTTATAGGGCAATAAGTACAAGTAGCACTTTGCTATTTTAAAACCATTTATTTTTTCAAAATTAGTGATAGTTACATTGGAACACTGATATCTGTCAGGAATCCCTGAAAAACCCTTCACATGTATATATTTTTTAAAAGAAGACAACCTAAGGTATTAAACTTGCCATATTTTCATGTAACCATTTTACCACCAATATATGCCAAAGTTTAAGAATACATTTTTTGAGAATGTTAAGGGTTACTGCCAAATAACACCCAATGTGTTTTCAGCAACATCTTCTGAGTGATACCACCCATGTATAGGTGTGTTGGGTTCTATGGGGGCTAAAAGGCTTTATTTTCAACTTGGAATTTTCACCCATGTCTTATTTGGGACATTTCTGAAGCCGGCCAATGTAATTTACCACCATCAAACCATATATTTTTGAAAAGTATACAACCTAGGGTTTTTCAAATGCTGGTATTTTAACACTTTCCATGCACTAATTCAACCACCAGTCTTTGTCAAACTTTTTGGTAGTATTTTTTTAGTTATTTTCCACACACATTGTACTTTAGGCATGAATTCTTAGTTCCTGTTATGTGTTACTGCAAAAAAAACACCTCCATATGTGTTCAACAACATCTCCTGAGTATAGTGATACCACCCATGTATAGGTTTGTTGGGTTCTCAGGGGGCTAAAAGGCCTTATATTTAGGGGGCACATTCCAGTTTTCCAACTTGGAATTTTTACATTTGTCATCATGCACCCATGTCCTATTTAGGTCATTTCTGAAGCCGGTCAATGTAATTTACTCCCATCAAACCATATATTTTTTGAAAAGTAGATACCCTAGGGTATTTCAAATGCAAGTATTTTGACACTTTCCATGCACTAATTATACCACCAGTCTTTGTCAAACTTTTTGGTAGTCATTTTTTTGTGTTATTTTTCACACGTAATTTAGGCATATATTCTTAGTTCATGTTATGTGTTACTGCAAAAAAACACCTCAATATGTGTTCAACAACCTCTACTGAGTACAGTGATACCACCCATGAATAGGTTTGTTGGGTTCTCAGGGGGCTAAAAGACCTTATTTATAGGGGGCGCATTCCAGTTTTCCAACTTGGAATTTTCACATTTGTCATCAATATGTGTTCAACAACCTCTACTGAGTACAGTGATACCACCCGTGAATAGGTTTGTTGGGTTCTCAGGGGGCTAAAAGACCTTATTTATAGGGGGCTCATTCCAGTTTTCCAACTTGGAATTTTAACATTTGTCATCATGCACCCATGTCCTATTTAGGTCATATCTGAAGCTGGACAATGTAATTTACCCCCATCAAACCATATATTTTTGAAAAGAAGACACCCTATGATATTTCAAATGATGGTATTTTAACACTTTCCATTAACTAATTCAACAACCAGTCTTTGTAAAACTTTTGGGTAGTAATTTTTTTGTGTTATTTTTCACACAAATTGTACTTTAGACATGGTTTCTCAGTTCCTGTTATGTGTTACGGCTAAGGAACACCCCTATATTTGTTCAGCAAGATCTCCTGAATACATTGATACCACCTACGCATAGGTTTGTTGGGTTGTTTGGGGATTGCAATGCCAAACTTCTGACATGTGTTTGGGATTTTAATTGTATCTGTCACAGAAAAAAATAGTTAGTAAAAATAAAAATCCACACAAAATTTAAATTTAAATTAAATTAATTAACTAAATGGCTCTGAAAAGAGCATTTGGGTTTTTAAAAAATTACAACAAAATTAACCCCTAAAAAATACACAGACAGCAAAAAAGTACAGCTATGCTACTGCCAGTGATTTATAGCGATCACTGGCAAGCTAGGAGTTAATGGCTCTGAAAATTAAATTAAATTAGCTAAATGGCTCTGAAAAGAGCGCTCAGTTTAGCGATAGATAGATAGATAGATATAGATAGATAGGTAGATAGATAGATAGATAGATAGATAGATAGATGATTGATAGACGGAGAGATAGATGATAGACAGATGATATAGATGATAGACAGATAGATAGATAGATAGATAGATAGATAGATGATCGATAGACGGAGAGATAGATAGATGATAGATAGATGGATAGTAGATAGATATAGTGCACTCCACTCGTAATTGGGCCCTAAATAAATGCAAGATAGAATGATGCATTCAAAGAAAAGATTAGTCTGAGAATAAAATGTAGATGTATTTTTAAAGTTTCATTAGTTGCTTAACCCCTTAACAACCAACGATGTGCGGGGGGAACGTCCTCGGTCGTTAACTGATAATTTTTTATTTTTTGGAGGACATACCCCGTACGTCGTCGGTCGTTAAGGGGTTAAGCAACTAATGAAACTTTAAAAATACATCTACATCTACTTGTATTCTTTCCATTGCCTGTGGGATATGATTGTTGCAATTTAAACTTTATTAAAGTTCCTGTGTGGCGGTGGGAACTATACTTACCAGTCCATTCTTTGTAGTATAGAGAGGAGGCAGAGGGGAGGAGCACCATCAGAGAGCATCACAAGTTTAGATGTGGAACTTGAATTGTGCGGGAGACTCTGAGGGGGACTGGCTATCACCTGCATGTTAACAGTGGATCGTGGAGCTGCTGCATGGTAATTTTGGATGGAGGGAGATAGGCAGGCCGGCCAGCTTGGCCCCGGTTTGTTATGTTGCGGTATTTATGCAGGGTAACGCCGACTGCCCTTCACTCACTTACACTAATGCATTTGATCACATATACATTAATATATATATATATAAAGTTAAAGCTAATGATTTTCCCAAATGCTGCAGAAAGTATTCCCCAGTATATCAGCAAAATGTTCTGTGCTCTTCTGTGTGTGCATCATTGTGCAGCAGGTAACTAGCTTGACTTGTGTGCATGTGACTGTGTGTGTGTATATATATATATATATATACATTGGTATTTTTGGACACAAGACCCTGTGAGTGACCCCTTCTTCAACTGCTTTGTATCTACATTTGGAGTGCACCCAGGGCCAGTTGTGGGCCTTACAGCTGCACCAGGAGTGCTATTACCATCTTCCTAATTTATATATATACTGCATATACATATATATATATATATATATATATATATATATATACACATATACATACAGTATATACACATACAATATATACCAGGGTGGGCTGCTCTGCCTGGCCTATTTTTGGTCCCAGCCCGGCCCTGGCTAAAATTATATGATTCCTATGTTTCTTACCCCCCAAAATCATAAGGTCTTAAATTATATTAGAGTTGAATTAAAAAAATAAAAAAATAATGTAATAGAACATTTCTATTGAAAAATGTCTTTCATATACAATCTCTAATACAGTGGCCAGTGTGTGGCCTTTATACTAAAATCCCAAAATTATTTAAATTAATCATTTTTGGAATTCATAAGAGCAAACCTTCACTGGAACCTATATGAATCTCTAAGGAAGATAAGTATGTGACTAAAAAATCTGAGGTTATGGGAACATAGCTTTTGGTGAGGTCCTCAGGGAAACAATAATCTATGTTTAATTTAAATCATTTGTCTCACCCTTACCTCACAGTACATAATTTGCCTAGAAAGTGAAATTATGTACTGTTCCAAATTTCTCACAAACTAAAGCAGGAAACTGTTAGTGTGAAATCAAATGTCTTTATTCAGACACAAACGGAAAAGAGTAAACATAAAATATATCAGGGTTGCTAAAGGAAAAGACTTCTACAATAAAAGCTGTAGTTATGTTACAAAAAAAGAATGGGAAACAGACATTTGTAGGAAAAGCTCAAAATATTTCAAATATTTTTATCAGGTTTTTCATAGTATTTTATATTACAGTGCTATGCAAATGGCTACCCACAGAAAGCATGTGGCCATCCAGTATTTTGTTGCTCTTAACCCTTTTGCTACTGAGCCATTTTCACACCCCTGTGCCAGATATGTTTTTAGTTTTTTTGGCCCTGATTGTATTCACATTTCAAACCAAAGTTTTGTTGTCCCACATCTAGCAGTTCACCTTTCCAAAAATGGTAATATTTAAAATTGTATATCTATATTGTTCAATTAAAATTAATAATTAAAAATCATAAGATACTTTTTAGAATAACATAAAATTCTAATTTCCTGAGAAATACCTTACATAAACAATTCTAACAATGTATGCATGTTCCTACCCCTGTCTAAACTCACTCAGCATAGCAAAACATATTCAAAATAAAAACAAACAATAAAAAAAACATATTCATCCTAAAATACATAGAATTTTTCATTTGTCTATTTTTTATTACTTGAGAGAAACATGGATTTATGAGCCCTAACATCAAAAACAAAAATGAAGCTAGCAGTTACTGCCATGTTACCATTACTATGATTATAGCTTAACCCCTTACCGACGTGATGTACCCTGTATCTCGCTGGTCGTTAAGGGTTTTTCAGGTCATAGTAGCAAGGGTCTTGCCGCGAGCGCCAGGATCTCACTATTATGACATCCCTTCCGGCTACAGGCATCCTGGAAAAGCGTACAGGGTATAATCGCTGGACATTAAGGGGTTAATAGATATAAGAACATGAAACACCTTATTTGAATTCTCTGATCTCACTTTGAAATGAGGGAGTAATAAAAGCTTCTTAAAAAATGCCAGAACCCCCAAATTAGAACCATGTTGAGAAGTATTTGGCATCATTATGACAATTAGCTAGCAGCTGGACAGACATATGATCACTTATTTGAAAGAGCAGGTGTGGTGCTTTCAAATAAGGGGTTGCAAGTTTGTCAAGGAATTGTGAGGGCCACATAGGGGATACCTCACGCCCAGTGATGTTGTTTCATATGTCCGTGCTTTTGACAGGTTATCACTGTTGAAATGCTGATCAGTTTATAGCCACCTGGGCACGTAACCCCTCAATTGAACGAGGGGCCTCTCCTTTTTCTAAAGAGATCACTTGTCCAATTGTTGTGCTTAGTTTGGAGTGTGATTGAAATTTGTGTTTATTTTTGTTGCTCGCTGTCTTCAATTGATAGGAGCCACTGCCCCCATACAGTAAAAACATTAGGTTATTGCCATCACTTACTAATGTCAGGGAATAACTCAAATAGGAAAAAGGGGACATCTTTCTAAACTAGGGACCCATGCCTTTCTGTGTTTTGAGTACACAAGTGTATACGTGGGGCAGGGGATCAACAATACCCATATCCCACTCATTTATTCTAAGGGGACAGGTGACCCTTCATTAAAAAGAGGGGGGTGTCTTTTCAAACAAGTGGCAAGTTGTTTCTCAAGCAAAAATGAGGAAGGCAGGGATAGATTGGATTTCCTCTGCTGCCAGTTAATGACAATTTATGGAGAGCCTAAGATGCTTTACAAACACTTTAAGTATCTGCTACCAAAGTAGCCATGTTGAATTGAGCCAGTGGTTTCCTAAAATCACAGCATGCACAGCTACATCATCTTAGGCTCTAAGGAACAACGATACAACAGTCATCTTAGGCTCTCCAGGACTTACTCTCAGTGACAATTTAACCCCTGCATGTTTTTAATGTTGGAGATAACTGCAGGTGGACAAGTCACAAGGGGCAAAACTGTCAAGTAAAATGAGCCTGTGGTTTTCGAAAGATACGGTATACCCAGGTACTTTGGTAGCAGATGCTTAAAATGTTAAACACCATCTTATGCTCTCCAGGACTTACCCTAAAGTGACAATGTAACCCCTGCATGTTTTTACTGATTCTTGATTTTAAATGTTACTACATTGATTGTATAATACATTGCAGTGGAAAGAAGAGTTCCTGTTTACCAGTTGTTGTATTACAAGTGCACTAATACATAGGGCTGCTGAAACTCTATACTCAGTCTAAACGACTATCAAGTGAAAATTATCCACCTACTCTGCCATCTAGTGGATCTGTGTGGGGACTTTGAAATATAAGTATCACTTTATTCATATTGTAGTGTTTTTGTGCACAGAATTATACATACATTTTATTTATTCACTTTGTTGGTTTTTTTTGGGGGGTATATATTTTTCTCTATTGTGGTCGTTTTTTTGGTTATATTCCTAGCTTATTTGTTATAGGGACCATTCATTTTGTTTGTTTTTTACACAAGGAAAACAAAATGCGTAATTTTTTTAATATATAATTCATCCAAAGCTAAATTCACATGTCTAATTGATTTAGTTATACTAACATTTGCACAATACTGCCCTCAAGCATCATACTACTAAAGTAGCAGTTATTTTCTGGTTGGAAAAGTTTACCTGCTTTTAAAAGCTGGAGCTTTGTTTTTCAATGCTGTTTGGCATACGTAAATCAACATTTATAATCTAATATAACATTAAAAGCTGCTGTAATAATTAAAAAAAATACTCAAGATAATTCAGTTGGGCAAATTTATCAAAGCGCCAATCTCAGTGCATTCGCTGGCGTCAATACTCTCGCCAGACATCGCTGACGCGGATCCTCATACAATCCCCTTACTTATAAAAAGAAACATCAAAAACACGCGCAACAAGTACGGCGCGATGAGCATCGGACTGTTGTTAACTAACAGTCATCGATGACGCGGTTATTCAGGGTTTTCCTAACTTTATTTATACCATTTCATTACTGTCCAAAATAAGCTAATCATTTATTTTTCATCTGTTAATGTCCAAGAAAAAGCTAGATTTTTACCTCAACAAACAATATCTCATAGAAAGTTATTTTTATATTTATTTGTTATATGATACTTTCACATAAATTAATGTGTATTTCTAGAAGTCATGATATGCTTTTATCTCATGTTTTTTAAAAAAAAGAAAGATTATTAATGCTAGAATTTGTACATATATCTTTGCGTATGTGTGTATATATATATATATATATATATATATATATATATATATATATATATGTGTGTGTGTGTATGTGTGTGTGTTATGTCAGAAATATTTTGTAAACATATTTACATGTCTCTAAGTTCCTTTTTTTGTTCTAAACAATGTTGTCTGTCATATTTCTGTGTTTATACTTTACACATATAGTGGTATAAATACATGTATTATTATTCTGAGCAGGAATAATTGTGAATATAGCATGTCATCAGGGTATCATATGTATTTATTTGCAATCAATGGATTTTTTAAGAGCTGGACCAGTTTTCTCTCTGTACCTGTGTAGCCCCTCCTGATTGCAATCTAGTTTTAAAAAACACCCCTACACAGGTGTTATAAAATGGGCTGGCATATAAGATGACATTTCTTACTAAAAAAAAAATTCAAGAGAAGGAAGAAAAACACTGAAAATAGCATGACAGTAAAGAGGTGATTTTAATTTCTGCTGTATCTGAATCATGACAGTTTAATGTTATGTAGGCTATCCCTTTGGGCTATCAGCTTAAGATTATATTGAATCAAACATAAATTCGAATTTTAAAATCATTGTCTAAAATATTACACTGTGTGTACTAATGTCAGCATCAATGTTTATCTTTAATACTAATTTCACATATACATACTTTCAAAGTATAATACACAATGTAACAAATAGCACTTAGAAGTTCTGATAAATGATCAATGACACAAGTATCGAGAAATTTGATTCGTTAGTAATAGTTTAAAATGTATATTTAAATCAGATTGGCTAATGCCATAAATCATGTGATTATGCATATTCCAATCATAAGTGGTCTAAAAATTCACTAGTGCGTGGGTTGTTTTTGGAGTTTGCATCATAATTGGTGCGAAGTGGAGGGTGTGACTTGTATTAAATGGCTTAAACATGGTGCACATAGATTTTTCCAAAAAATAAAAAGGAAGTTAGCTATACTATGTTGTGTATTTATTTCATTTTTATCTCTATATCTATTAGTGCAACAAGTTTGGGGCAAAACTTTTCAACAAATTTGGAGAAATAATATTGTCCCCTTGCTTTGTAATGAGAGACAAATTTGTAACATAATTCATAAGTAGTAATGTATTTTTCATTTTTATCCCTATATCTACTACTGCACCAAATATGGAGAAATAATATTGTTTGATTTAGAAAGGGTATACAATTTTAATAGAGTTTCTAATTTACTTTTATTATGCAATATACTTCATTCTCTTGCAGCATCGAACCTAAGCTGTCTGTGTTTTCAGACTCCTATTGATTTCTATGGCATCCGCAGCCTCAAGGCTAGAGGATTGAAAACTAGGTACGCTGTGTCGGAATAGACGTGAGCGTACCTGTTAAATGTTTGATACATATGAAAAAGGGTCAAATAGAGTCGAATCTGAATTCGAAACATCTGTAATGACACAAGCATCAATCTGCGTTGGATTGAGATCGCGGGAGTGTATATTACGTCAAATTTTAACATTTGCTGATCTTGGCGCTCTGAAAACTATGGTGGATCAATCTCGCGACAAATACGACACGAGATTCAAGCGTATTTTCAGTTGACGCTTTGATAAATATGCCCCAGTACATCTACGTAATAATTTATTTCAACAAAAAAGAGAAATTGATAAATATGTTTTTATTACATTTTCTAAACTAGAATATATTATTTTAATTTCTGTAAAATGCTGCATACCTCTCAATTGCTGTTCAAAATTAATTTTCTTGCACACAGTAAAGACTTATATACAGTAATTTGAATAAGTAATTGAATCGTTTGCTGAAACACATCTCAGTTCCTAGAAATTGTTAATTTTTAATGAGCTGCTTCCATATGCATAAAATAAATATTGTTTTAGCACTAAGTGCATAATATGTTAAAATATATGGATTTCATAACCTAATCTATGTTGAAATTGCAACTAAATATCTGTAAATGAAAATCTGCAAAATCAAGCATACAGTATATTAAATACACATGAAGAATTCAAAAGAATTATCAGGTTACAAAATGGAATAGTGTACAGTGATGGGGAATGCTTATTTATAATTACAGAATAAAAGTGGTAGTGTTCTTTAAGTTAATTTTAAGTTTTTGCAAATATTAAGCTTTTGTATATTGTTCATGATTTAATTATAGCACAAATATATGTATTTTCAATGTTGGGTTTCCCAATTCATATTAAATTGATTAAATAAGATTGCTATTTGAATAACTGTTTTACTAAAAAAAAAAAATGTATTTTTGGATTACCCATAAACCTGTATAGGAGAAGTGATTATATACAATTAAAAAAAGTTATTGATAAAAAAAAGCTGACTTGCTATTTAGATAACATACAAAGGGCTAGATTACGAATAGAGCGTTATTTTGTGCTCCTGCTTGTGCGTTAACTTCGCTAGACTCTTTTGTGAGACCAGTGGCATCACTAGGGTTGATGTCACCTGGGGCTGTATCTCACGGTACCCCCCCCCCCATTAAAATGTATGATCTAATGAGAATGAACCATGCGTGGTCTAAAGGGTGACTTTTGGAGACTACCTAGTTGCATACCTTTAGTTTTGCCTGCCATTGCAAAGGCAAGCAATAGCAATAGATTCCATCATTGTGACTGCTCCACTGTGAAAATAATGTGTTTGCAATACATGATTACATAGCCTTAATAAACCCTTTCCAAATAATAAAAATGTAAATGTTATAGTAGCTTCTACAGCCAAATGACAAATAAAGCCCAAGCAAATACCAGAACAACACCATAATTCATTTTCAGCCTTTTGTATATTCCAGCAAGGCATTCTTGTAATCCAAATTCCAGCCTTAAAGTATTTGTCCCAAACGGTAAATCGGCCCCAATGTAGCTATTTCCGCCCGAGCCTTAACAGCAGTTAACTGGATCCGCCGCCTCTGAACGGCGTACAGCAATCAACCCGATCGGATTCGATTGGGTTGATTGGCACCCCCTGCTAGCGGCAGATTGGGTGTGAATCTGCAGGGGGCGGCATTGCACAAGCAGTTCATTAGAACCGCTTGTGCAATGCTAAATGCCGACAGCATATGCTGTCCACATTCAGCGATGTCTGGCGGACATTAATAAATCGACCCCTAAAACTCTACATGGCAGGCATGCATAGTAATATAATATAATTACTATATGCATGCATGCCATGTATATCTTACTAGGGACAAATACTGTAAGGCAATAAATGCAGCATGACTACAGACAAATGACAAAGCCCAAACAAATACCAGAAAGAACAACACCATAATTCTTTTTCTGCCGTTTTGTTGCATATTCTAGCCAGACATGAGGCTGCCTTGTAATCCAGCCTTAAAGTATTCTGTATTTGTCCCTAGTAAGACTCTACATGGCATTCATGCATGCATATTAATATAATATAATAATATTACTATATGCGGGACAAATACTGTAAGGCAATATATACAGCATGACTACAGCCAAATGACAAATAAAGCCCAAACAAATAGCAGAAATAAATACACCATAATTCATTTTCAGCTCTTTGCTGTATATTCCAGTCAGGCATGAGGCATCCTTGTAAATTATCCAGCCTTACAGTATACTGTATTTGCCCCTAGTAAGACTACATGGCATGCATTTATAGTAATATAATGTATTAATATTACTATATGCATGCATGCCATGTAGTCTTACTAGGGACAAATACTGTAGGGCAATATATGCAGCATATCATATCTCCCAACCTGTTTCAAACATGCATTTTGACTTTCAAACATGTTGACAGAAACCTAGAACATTTTTTCTCCATATGAACCTAAAATACCCCTTTCACATGATGACTGCACCATGCCTCTCTAGTCCAGAACCTTCCAGCAGTAGCAGTTCTAGAGGGAGTTAGCAGTGCTAGGCGCCTCCAATCTTTAGTGTCCTCAATCAATCCTCAAAGGTGTCATGCAATATGCATACATTTTTTGTGCAAGTGTGCAGTCTCTCTATTTTTACGTGTGTTTTTCCCTGCCTGGACCAGGAGAGAGGTAAATGGGTGAAAAGGGGGATTTAAATAAGAAAAGAAGAAATAAGTTGCAGAAGTTGGTCAGCTCTACTAGTACTACAGTACTACCACCTGCACCTTCCAGCTTAATGGGAAACTTGGCTAGCATTATATTTTATTAGGCCTGTAACCAGCACACAATTCCTAAAACTGCAAGTCTGTAGCACCACAGATTTCTATCTTGGGTGCGTAATAAGTAAGAAACCCTTGTATTCTGTAGGACCCCTCTGCAAAACACCGGTCCGCTGTCTAATGCATTGGAGTATATGCTCTAACTAAGCAGGTGGGCATAATGGACCATATGTGTGAGTAAAGCACTGCACTAGTGAGACTGAGTTTTTAACTTACTTGTAATACCAGGTTATCTCCAGTCCAGAAAAAAAGATCCTGAATCTGACTGATAATGATTCCTGCTGTGCTGTCAGCTGTTGTCCTCTCCTGAGTCCTCCTGGGCCCTGACCTGGCTCCGCAGCCGCTCCTGTCTTAGATTTGCACAGACAGACACTTTTCATGGGCATTGCTCTTCCCTCTACTTACTGGGGCATGTCTGGATCTATAAACATCTATATAAATTAAGGTGCTTATTGGTGTCCTTTTATACAAATGCTGAAGGGTTAATAATTTAACCTTTGCTTGCTTATTTTGGTACTTGCTGTAATGGTGTACTTCCTCTGACAATTATGTGCTTGAGAGTAAGGGAAGGGATGAGAAGCTTGATGATTTAACCAATCGCATTAAAAGGACTATAACAGTGAAACAAATGCTATAATATGTTAATTGTATTTTTGCACTATTGCTTGCATGTAAGAATGTGCTAGCTGAACATACAGTTGTATGCAAAAGTTTAGGCACCCCTGACAATTTCCATGATTTTCATTTATAAATAATTGGGTGTTTGGATCAGCAATTTCATTTTGATCTATCAAATAACTGAAGGACACAGTAATATTTCAGTAGTAAAATGAGGTTTATTGGATTAACAGAGAATGTGCACTCAAAACAAAATTAGACAGGTGCATAAATTTGGGCACCCCAACAGAAATATTGCAATAATATTTAGTAGAGCCTCCTTTAGCAGAAATAACAGCCTCTAGACGCTTCCTATAGCCTGTAATGAGTGTCTGGATTCTGGATGAATGTATTTTGGACCATTCCTCCTTGCAAAACATCTCCTGTTCAGTTTCACTACTGAAATGTTACTGTGTCCTTCAGTTATTTGATAGATCAAAATGAAATTGCTGATCCAAACACCCAATTATTTATAAATGAAAATCATGGAAATTGTCAGGGGTGCCTAAATTTTTGCATACAACTGTATCTGGGCCTCAATCATATACTTAGCGATGAACGCAAATACCAGAGTTGCCAAATGTTTCCAAAATCGAGCAATCACAAACAAGTTACTTGCATTAATTTTTAAAGGTGTGTGCATTTTTTACTCCCATAAACTAACATAGAACTGGCGTCACCAGTCGGTATCACAAAGGCAGCTCATGGACTTACGTGCGCAGAATGGATATATTTTTTGGTTGCACACGGAGATACAGAGAGGGGGGAGAGAGAGAGCGCAAAAGAGAGGGGGAGAGGGGGGAGAGAGAGAGCTCAAAAGAGAGGGGGGAGAGAGAGAGCTCAAAAGAGAGGGGGAGAGAGAGAGCAAAAGAGATGGGGGAGAGAGAGAGCAAAATAGAGGGGGAGGGAGAGAGCGCAACGGGTGGGACCGCTGTACTGCAAAAAATGGCCCGTGTGAACGGGCTTTAGGACTAGTAAACCTATAATACAGTACTGAGGTATACTGCAGCATCGGTATAAACCTATAATACAGTACTGAGGTATACTGCTAACAGTAACCAGATGCTGCACGTGTGTAATACGGCACCGCAAGTATTACACATGTGCAGCATCCGGTTTCCCCAGCGCATGTGTAGTGCTTGTGGCAGTTGTTATTTTACTGCCAGCGGCCATCTTAGTTAAAGTTGATATCACAGCAGTGATTTGTGAGTGGGGACGCTTCAGATTTTACCTACAGGAACCGGAGCTGTAAATCAGACCCTGGCTATCTGACATGAGCGCTGTAGTGTGCACCATAGTACTGCTCTTGTGATTAATATTAACTATCCACTTGTAATCACAGCACAAAAATATGAGCAGTATTAAAGCACAATATATTGTGTGCCAGTGGTACTTATTCTCCATCTATTTTGCATTTTTGAGCACAACATTTTTAAAAAAATATAAAATAAAAAACCCTTTAAAAAAACCTTAGCACCCAGGTGGGAAATTGCTTAGCACTCAAAGGGTTAAACAACTTTCAAATGTACTTCTATTATATAATTTGCCTCATTCTCTAGGTATCCTTAATTGAAAAGCATACCTAGGTAGGTTCAGGAGCAGCAATGCATCACTGGGAGCTAGCTTCTGATTAGTGGCTGCACATATTTGTCTTTTGTTATTGGCTCACCAGGGGCGTGATCACATATGTGGCGTATATTTCAGCGCAACTGCTGAAACCCACATCGCCCGTAAGTTCACCTCACACATCGGGTGAATCACATAACACACACTGCCACATGATAAACTGGAGTAAGTCAGAAAAACTGGCGACGTTCAGAAATATGCGCAACTACACATTCCTGGTGTCACCAGTAACATACGCCATTATACTGCATGCCTAAAATAAAAATAAAGAGTAGTTTGTTCTTTTAAGTAAAATTCACAGGTAAAAATCGAAACAAAAAGAAATTAATACTGAAATGTTAAAATGACATTCAAAACCTCTAAACCGCTATACCCCCCCACATCTCAAACACTAATTAAAGTTATTAACACCTAAACCGCCGTCCCCCCACAACACAAAGTATCTAAATAAACTATTGACCCCTAAACCGCCATCCCCCACATCGCAAACACTAATTAAAGTTATTAACCCCTTAACTAGCCGTCCCCCCACAACACAAAGTATCTAAATAAACTATTAACCCCTAAACCGCCATTCCCCCACAATGTAAAGTATCTAAATAAACTATTAATCCCTAAACCACCATCCCCCACATCACAAACACTAATTAAAGTTATTAACCCCTAAACCGCCGTCCCCCACAACACAAAGTATCTAAATAAACTATTAAGGAGAGTTACTGCATATGTGCAAACCTGTCAGCACTGGAATCCATTGGTAGCTATATTTCAATGTCACTTTAAAGGGAAATAAAACCTAAACAAAATATGTCATGATTCAGATAAAGCATGTGATTTGAAACAATTTTTCAATTTACTTCTAGTACAAAATGTGCTTCATTTTCTTGGTATCCTTTGTTGAAGGAGCAGCTAAGCACTACTGAGAACTAGCTGAACACATCAGGTGAACCAATGAAATGCATTGCTGCTCCTGAACCTACCTAGCTATGCTTTTCAATTAAGGATACCTATAAAATGAGGCAAATTATATAATAGAAGTAAATTGGAAAGTTGTTTAAAAGCAAATGGTTTGTCTAAATCATGAAATAATAAAATATGGTTTCATGTCCCTTTAAACAGGAGCATGCTACATTTAGTTCAATAGTGTGATCAGGCACGCTGTGATTAGACAGCGCGCCCACGAAGCGCTATTGAAAAAGAAAAGAAGACCTAATCAGATCATGGAAAGGAGAACAAGTAAGTGTAACTTTGACAGCTAAAATCTCTAACATTCTTTGACTTTGAAAGCTGTCGCTAAGATAATGTTATATAATTCTGCACTATGTTTTAAAGGTTACTGTCCCTTTAATAGCAAGGAATGCTGAATTTAAAAATATGAAACATTTCTTAGTGTACAATACCCTAATTGCACAGCAGAGGGAGCTCATTCTGCTTCAACCTTACCAAGGCAGTTTGAAAGACTATAAAGTATCTCACACTGACAAAAGGAGTCATAAACTTCAGTCATTAGTAAATATAACGTCAGACGGGCCAAAGGTGAATATGTAAGAAACTGATAAACAGTTTGAATTTATAGCACAATTTGCAGACAACTGAATATACTTTTACTTTTTTTCTTAGGTTTAACCCAATTTTTAAAATAAGTTTTAAAGTGATTTAATGGACAATTCTCAATACAAACAGCAGAATCCAAGAAATAGTAAATAAATAATGTAAACAAATTACTTATATGCAAAGAAAGGTCATGCAAACCTCATTTTTTCTAATTAATGCATAATCATCGTTATAATGAACAGAAAATGCCCTTTTTACCAACCCATATTGTCAAGATGACAATAACAAACATGTAATCAGTAACCCTAAAATATACACTGTTAGGGGATAGTATAAATCTAACAAATATGTTAGATTCCATAGGCTCATGGTATTGTAACTTTTTTTAAAAAAAATCAGGTAATTTACCAACCTACAATACCAAGAACAACTGTAAATCCTGAATAAGGCTCTGTGGATTCTTTTTAAATCTTAACTCCTATAATTCACATAGATTACAAGTGGTGCTCAAAAATATATTGTGCTTCAATACTGCTCGTATTTTTGTGCTGTGATTACACGTGGATAGTTAATATTGATAACAAGAGCAGTAGTATGGTGCACACTACAGCGTTCATGTCAGATAGCCAGGGTCGGATTTATAGCTCATGTTCCTGTAAGTAACAAAATCTGGGACGCGATCCGATATATATGGCGTAGTTTTCGGCGCAAGCGAGGGAACCCGCACCGCCCGTAGTTTCACCTCGCACATCGGAGTATCACATATATGGCGCCGGCAGTTGCTAAAGTGCCGTAAGTCGGATAAACTAGCGATGTCCAGAAATAAGCGTAACTACAAATTTCTGGAGTCGCCAGTGACTTACGGCACTTTAGAAACTGCCTGCACCTAAAAAAACTAACTAAAATATTAAATCTCCCGTAACTGTCTAACACGCCTCCCAAAAATCAGCCCGATACGTATACCCCTATATCCGCAATCCCCCCCTCTCACTCCTAATAATAAATGTATTAACCCCTAGACCGACAACCCCCCACAACGCAATAAGCCTAATTATTAACCCCTAAACCGCCATAGCCCACACTGCAATAAACCTATCCTAGTATTAACCCCTAAACCGCCGCTCCCGGAGCCCACAGCAACCTACATTATATGTATTAACCCCTAAACCGCCGCTCCCAGACCCTGCCGCACCTAAATAAAGTGTTTAACCCCTAAACCGCCGCTCCCGGACCCCACCACCACCTACATTAAATATATTAACCTCTAATCTGACCCCCCCTAAACCGCTGCCACCTACATTAAATATATTAACCTCTAATCTGACCCCCCTACACCGCCGCCACCTACATTAAATATATTAACCTCTAATCTGACCCCCCTACACCGCCGCCACCTAGATTAAATTTATTAACCCCTAATCTGACCCCCCTACACCACTGCCACCTACATTAAATTTATTACCCCCTAAACCTAAGTCTAACCCTAACACCCCCCTAACTTAATTATTAATAATTAAACCGCCGCTCCCGGACCCCACCACCACCTACATTAAATATATTAACCTCTAATCTGACCCCCCTAAACCGCTGCCACCTACATTAAATATATTAACCTCTAATCTGACCCCCCTACACCGCCGCCACCTACATTAAATATATTAACCTCTAATCTGACCCCCCTACACCGCCGCCACCTAGATTAAATTTATTAACCCCTAATCTGACCCCCCTACACCACTGCCACCTACATTAAATTTATTACCCCCTAAACCTAAGTCTAACCCTAACACCCCCCTAACTTAATTATTATTTAAATAAATCTTAATAATATTACTATTATTAACTAAATTATTCATATTTAAAACTAAATACTTACCTATAAAATAAACCCTAAGATAGCTACAATATAATTAATAATTACATTGTAGCTATTTTAGGGTTTATATTTATGTTACAGATAACTTTGTATTTATTTTAACTAGGTACAATAGCTATTAAATAGTTAATAACTATTTAATAGCTACCTAGTTAAAATAATTACAAAATTACCTGTAAAATAAATCCTAACCTAAGTTACAATTACACCCAACACTACACTATCAATAAATAAATTAAATTAATTAACTACAATTAGCTAAAATAAAATACAATTAAATTAAATAAACTATATTACAAAAAAAAACCCACTAAATTACAGAAAATAAAAATTTTTTACAAGAAGTTTAAACTAATTACACCTAATCTAAGCCCCCTAATAAAATAAAAAAGCCCCCCAAAATAATAAAATGCCCTACCCTATACTAAATTACAAATAGCCCTTAAAAGGGCTTTTTGCAGAGCATTGCCCCAAAGTAATCAGCTCTTTTATCTGTAAAAAAAAAAAAGACAATACCCCCCCAACATTACAACCCACCACCCACACACCCCTACTCTAAAACCCACCCAATCCCCCCTTAATAAAACCTAACACTACCCCATTGAAGATCACCCTACCTTGAGCCGTCTTCACCCAGCCGGGCACCAATGGTCATCCGATGGTGCAGAAGAGGACATCCGGACCGGCAGAAGTCTTCATCCTATCCGGGCAGAAGAGGACATCCGGACCGGCAGAAGTCTTCATCCTATCCAGGCAGAAGAGGACATCCGGACCGGCAGACATCTTCATCCAAGCAGCATCTTCTATCTTCATCCATCCGATGAGGAGCGGCTCCATCTTGAAGACCTCCGGCGCGGAGCATCATTCCTGGCCAATGGACTAATGACGAATGACGGTTCCTTTAAATGACGTCATCCAAGATGGCGTCCCTCGAATTCCGATTGGCTGATAGGATTCTATCAGCCAATCGGAATTAAGGTAGGAAAAATCCGATTGGTTGATTTAATCAGCCAATCGGATTGAAGTTCAATCCGATTGGCTGATTGGATCAGCCAGTAGAATTGACGTTGCATTCTATTGGCTGATCCAATCAGCCAATCGGATTGAAGTTCAATCCGATTGGCTGATTAAATCAACCAATCGGATTTTTCCTACCTTAATTCCAATTGGCTGATAACCGTCATTCGTCGTTAGTCCGTCGGCCAGGAAGGATGCTCCACTCCGGAGTTCTTCAAGATGGAGCCGCTCCTCGTCGGATGGATGAAGATAGAAGATGCCGCTTGGATGAAGATGTCTGCCGGTCCGGATGTCCTCTTCTGCCTGGATAGGAGGAAGACTTCTGCCGGTCCGGATGTCCTCTTCTGCCCGGATAGGATGAAGACTTCTGCCGGTCTGGATGTCCTCTTCTGCCCCATCGGATGACCACTGGTGCCCGGGTGGGTGAAGATGGCTCAAGGTAGGGTGATCTTCAATGGGGTAGTGTTAGGTTTTATTAAGGGGGGATTGGGTGGGTTTTAGAGTAGGGGTGTATGGGTGGTGGGTTGTAATGTTGGGGTGGGTATTGTCTTTTTTTTTACAGGTAAAAGAGCTGATTACTTTGGGGCAATGCCCCGCAAAAAGCCCTTTTAAGGGCTATTTGTGATTTAGTATAGGGTAGGGCATTTTATTATTTTGGGGGGCTTTTTTATTTTATTAGGGGGCTTAGATTAGGTGTAATTAGTTTAAACTTCTTGTAATTTTTTTTATTTTCTGTAATTTAGTGTTTGTTTTTTTGTAATATAGTTTATTTAATTTAATTGTATTTTATTTTAGCTAATTGTAGTTAATTAATTTAATTTATTTATTGATGTGTAATTGTAACTTAGGTTAGGATTTATTTTACAGGTAATTTTGTAATTATTTTAACTAGGTAGCTATTAAATAGTTATTAACTATTTAATAGCTATTGTACCTAGTTAAAATAAATTCAAAGTTGCCTGTAAAATAAAAATAAATCCTAAAATAGCTACAATGTAATTATTAATTATATTGTAGCTATCTTAGGGTTTATTTTATAGGTAAGTATTTAGTTTTAAATAGGAATAATTTAGTTAATAATAGTAATATTATTTAGATTTATTTAAATAATAATTAAGTTAGGGGGGTGTTAGGGTTAGACTTAGGTTTAGGAGGTAATAAATTTAATGTAGGTGGCGGCGGTGTAGGGGGTTCAGATTAGAGGTTGATAAATTTAATGTAGGTGGCGGCGGTGTAGGGGGGTCAGATTAGGGGTTAATACATTTAATGTAGGTGGCGGCGGTGTAGCGGGGTCAGATTAGGGGTTAATAAATTTAATGTAGGTGGCAGCGGTGTAGGGGGGTCAGATTAGAGGTTAATATATTTAATGTAGGTGGCGGCAGGGTCCGGAAGCGGCGGTTTAGGGGTTAAACACTTTATTTAGGTGTGGCGTGGTCCGGGAGCGGCGGTTTAGGGGTTAAACACTTTATTAGTTATTGTGGTGGGGGATTGCGGTTGACAGGTAGATAGACATTGCGCATGCGTTAGGTGTTAGGGTTTTTTTTGCAGGCATTTTAGGGAGTTACAGTGCTCCCATACTCAGCGCAAGGCCTGCTACGGCTGCATTTTATGGCGAGGTGAAAATGGAGTAAGATTTCTCCATTTTCGCCACGTAAGGCCTTGCGCTGGATATTGGATACCGACTTACGATGTGGTCCCATGTTAGCCTATGGGAGTAAAATTTGCGGGCGACGGGTGAAATATACGGGCGTAACTTGTATGCTACGCCGTATATGTGATACCAAACCCGCGCAAAAAAATTCGGCCCCTGAAGCGTCCCCACTCACAGTTCACTGCTGTGCCATAGACTTTAACTAAGATGGCTGCACCGCCACAGGCATTCCACATGCGCTGGGGAAACTGGATGCTATATATATATATATATATATATATATATATATATATATATATACAAGAGTTTAAGAAGAAAGAGTAAATCCTGGAAAGAATATAAACCAGGATAAAAGACAGGGAATTCAGCACTCTTATATATTAAGCTCCAAATATTGTTATGGTGTATCCAAAATATAAAACTTTAGTGGCTGCAAGAGAGGGTAATCTCTGACACCTTTAAGGTAAAGACACAAACAAACCCAATTTGTATATATAATCTCTTTATAAAGATGTAAATTGCATAGAAAATACAACATACAAACCTGACCGGTCAGGGGATAATGGTAATGCATGAACAGAAAAAATCAACATGTTATGTAGATTGTTGTTATGGCCATGAGACAGCAACTAATGTATCCTTACTGTAAGAAACCTCAATTTTCTTAGCAGTATGAGCATAAACATCTCAATATACCTAGTGAAGTGCAGTATTGTAATGGGGAACAGTAATCAGTCTACTACACCCTGCTGCGTACGGCACCTTTATATGTAAGGCTTAATGCCGGGCAGGTATAGAGCTGGGATCTAAGTAGTTACTGTTAGTGTGCCCCAAAGCGCTTGCATATATATTTGTGCATATTAGGCATAGACATATTGGAGTACATACATGTTTATGATAGAGATATATTAATGGAGAACAATTATCAAGCTACTACACCCTGCTGCGTACGGCACCTTGAAATATAAGGCTGAATGCCGGGCAGGTATTAGCGTGGGATCTAAGTAGATTTCGATAATGTGCCCCAAAATATGTACATATATCTTTTAATTAGCAAGCAAAAGACAATAGGCAATATTCAAGTTAAGATAACTCAGCAGGATAGATAAGCAGGTAATCGCATGAGTGCAGCTGGTCGTTGTATTGGATGTAAGAGTCCCTTTAAATTAGTCATGCATTCAGGAAAGCGGTTAGCCGTGAAGCAAGAAAAAGCATGATACAAAGTGCAGGGTTGCAACTCAATTATGCGTAGTGTTAGTATGCCTCAAGCATTAATCAAAGATAGCAGTGTCCTTTATAGTTAAGGACTTATAGTGTGACCCTCTCAATAGGGTAGCGATATCCAGATCGAAAATGCATGTGCCTATCAATCAGGCAGAAGATGTGGCAATATACGACCTGTTTCCTGGGTTATCTTAAAGCTGGTTCTTAGTTAGTAAGCCTTTACAACTTCCAAGAAGCACCATTCTGTAAATCCATCAAGCGTGTTTGCTTGCAGCGTGTCTGTTCAGTGGCATCATCACAAACCACATGTTCCGGTTCGGCTTGTCCAATGCCGACGCGCGTTTCACCCGCTAGGTGTGTCGGGCTTCGTCAGGGCGTGATGACGTGGGGAGCATCTCATCTCCCTTTTAAGCTTAGTGAATTATACGCCCCTACTAGGAAATACCAAAATCTAACAATGCCTCATTGAGAAAAAGTTAAAAGAGGGAAAAACTCCCTGAAACATACATGAGCCAGTGCATTATAATAATGAAGACATTTTAAAAAAATATATTTTTAACTTGTATGCTTGAATAAAGAGATATATATATAACTATAGAAATCAATTGAGTTCTATTTAGTCCTATATATACATTATAGTATAAATAGTAAACTTAAGAACAGAAGTTTACCTGTTGGTCATAGTGCCCCAGTTTATGTTGTTTTAATTAAAATACTCTGGTACTTAAAAATATATATATTTTATTGTAGAATATATACATATGTATATTTTATTGTAGGATACAGACATGTCTGGATTGAATGGAAAAGAAAAGGTTAAATAACAGAAGTTACAGACATATCTTACAAAAAACAGGCCATATCTATTCTGTCATTTAGCCCATTAGGTATCTGGGTTTGGAGGATCATAATCCACCTACATTCTTTCTGGAGGAGGGCTTTATCATTATCACCCCCTCTATTATTGGTGATGCCTCTGTCAATGCCAATGAATGAAAGAGAGTCAGAGTTGCATGCATGAGCATCTTCAAAGTGCTTAGCCACATTGCTTTTAGGATTTTTGTATTTAATGTCGTCTCTGTGCTCAGTTATCCGGTCCTTTATGGCTCTCCTGGTTTTGCCCACGTAAAAACGTGGGCAACTACAGGAGAGGAGATAAATGACACCTTCAGTATTGCATGCAATGTGATGCTTTAATTTGTATATTTTTCCTGTGTGCGTAGAAAAGACTTTAGTTTTCACTATGTATTTACACGCCACACATCTTCCACATGGATGATTTCCAGTGGATCTATGTTTAGTGAGCCAGTCTGTTTGCTTTTTAGGTGACACATACTGACTTCTCACAAATTTGTCTCTGAGGTTGGGTGCCCTTCTGGCAGTAATGTTTGGGTGGTCTCCCACCTCCCTAGATACCCCTTCATCACTTGTTAAAACATGCCAGTTTTTTTCCAGTATCATTCACAGGGCTGTCCAGTGACAATTATAGTCTGCAATCAATCTGATTGGACCTTGTACAGTTTTTTCCTTTGGCATCAGAAGTTGTTCTCGGTTTAAGTGAGCTGCTTCACTGAGGGCCCTTTTGACGACACTCTTTGAGTACCCCTTGTCTTCAAAGCGTTTTGCATTTCAGTAGCATGCTCATAGTATTTTGTTTTTGTTGAGCAATTCCGACGTAGTCTAAGGAATTGTCCCTTAGGTATCCCCTTTTTGAGATGGTCAGGATGATGGCTAATTGCAAGAAGCAAACTATTTGTTGCCGTAGTTTTACGGAAATTCTCAGTTTCGATGGAACCCTGATTGAGATTTATCTTAATATCCAAAAAGGATATTTCCTCCTTACTGCTCTGCAGTGTGAGAAAGATAGTTTTATCATTTTTATTCAGAGTTTCTACAAAGTCAAGAAGACCTTGTTCAGAGCCCTCCCATATGAGGAATATATCATCCACATATCTGAGCCATATATATATATATATATATTAGTTAAGGTCACCGGCTGACCGGAATTTATAATAGGCAGAGACAGGCGCCCCCCTATGGAGGGCGATTGTAGGCACATGCCTACTCAGCCATAAAATCTGGCCCTAACACATATTGTTACCATTTAAGACATCAACAATTTTGAACATTGGGAAAATAGATCCAAACAGGGTTAAAATCTAATGGTGGATCATATAAATATGAAGGGATAGGGGTGGGGGTGGAGAGGGGGAGTACGTGTTTTTTTGTTTGTTTTTTTGTTTGTTTTTTTGTTTATATGGGAAAACCAGATACACCCAATTTTGTTTGACCCCACATTTCTAAGTCATCCATTCCATCATACCAATGAAAACAAGACCACAAGTTTTGGGGAAGAAAAGGTTGCAGCTTATTTATTAAACAAACAATCAACAAGTTAAACTTTCATTTCTCAACACTTTAGAACCTTTTGTTTTTCCTTAAAATACACACAGTGCTTGCTTATTGTCCTCTCTATAAGCCCCCACCCTTTTCCGGACGGGGCATCCACCATCACTATTCCTTTCTGTTACCAACCAAAGTACCAGCCATTATCCATCAGGCGTAAGCCTCAATAGACCATAGCAAGCACCCCGCCATAGATGCGACAACCAACCATCAAGCCAAAACTTAGGGAGGGAAGGAGGGTGGGCAAAACCTCCTTCTGTGCTGCTCCTGGGCTTACTTACGTAAACTTTGTAAAGTCTTTTTTCTATGGGACTTCCATAGTGCCGGTATTACGAGTCTGTCCTGGGAGACCAAAAAGTGAGCAGTAAACCCTAACCTGTCAAGAGTCCTAACTCATTTAAAAGTCAGTAGTTATGAGTTTTATGGTACAACGCCGTAGCATAAAACCCATAACTACCTATTAACCCCTAAACCAAGGCCCTCCCACATCTCAAATACTAAAATAAAATTTTTAACCCCTAAACTGCCGCTCCGGACACCGCCGCCACCTATATTATATGTATGAACCCCTAATCTGCTGACCCCAACATCGCCGACACCTACATTATATTTATTAACCCCTAATCTGCCGCCCCCAATGTCGCCGCCACCTCCCTACACTTATTAACCCCTAATCTGATGCCCCCAACGTCGCCGCCACTATACTTAACATATAAACCCCTAAACCGCCGCACTGCCACCTCTCAAACATTAGTTAAATATTATTAACCCCTAATCTGCCCACCCTCACAGCGCCGCCACCTACCTACATTTATTAACCCCTAATCTGCCGCCCCCAACGTCGCTGCCACTATATTAAAGTTATTAAACCCTAAACCTAAGTCTAACCCTAAACCTAACACCCCCTAACTTAAATATAATTTAAATAAATCTAAATAAATATTACTATCATTAACTAAATTATTTATTTTTAAAATTAAATACTTACCTATAAAATAAACCCTTACGCTAGCTACAATATAACTAATAGTTACATTGTAGCTGGCTTAGGGTTTATTTTTATTTTACAGGCAAGTTTGTATTTATTTTAACTAGGTAGAATAGTTATTAAATAGTTATTAACTATTTAATAACTACCTAGCTAAAATAAATACAAAAGTACCTGTAAAATAAAACCTAACCTAAGTTACACTAACACCTAACCCTAAACTATAATTAAATAAATTAACTAAATTAAATACAATTAAATAAATTAAATTAAATTAGCTAAAGTACAAAAAAAACAAACACTAAATTACAGAAAATAATAAACAAATTACAGAAATTTAAACTAATTACACCTAATCTAATAGCCCTTTTAAAATAAAAAAAGCACCCCCAAAATAAAAAAAAACCCGAGCCTAAACTAAATTACCAATAGCCCATAAAAGGGCCTTTTGCGGGGCATTGCCCCAAAGTAATCAGCTCTTTTACCTGTAAAAAAAAAAAATACAAACACCCCCCCCCAACAGTAAAACCCACCACCCACACAACCAACCCCCCAAATTAAAACCGAACTAAAAAAAACCTAAGCTCCCCATTGCCCTGAAAAGGGCATTTAGATGGCCATTGCCCTTAAATGGGCAGTTAGCTCTTTTGCAAGCCCAAACCCCTAATCTAAAAAATAAACCCAACCAATACACCCTTAAAAAAACCTTACACTAACCCCCTGAGGATCGACTTACCGGGAGACATCTTCATCCAAGCCGGGCAAAGTGGTCCTCCAGATGGGCAGAAGTCTTCATCCAGACGGCATCTTCTATCTTCATCCATCCGGCGCAGAGCGGCTCCATCTTCAAGACATCCGACGCGGAGCATCCTCTTCTTCCGACGACTAAAACAGAATGAAGGTACTTTTAAGTGACGTCATCCAAGATGGCGTCCCTTAGATTCCGATTGGCTGATAGAATTCTATCAGCCAATTGGAATTAAGGTAGAAAAAAATCCTATTGGCTGATGCAATCAGCCAATAGGATTGAAGTTCAATCCTATTGGCTGATCCAATCAGCCAATAGAATGCGAGCTCAATCCTATTGGCTGATTGGATCAGCCAATAGGATTGAACTTCAATCCTATTGGCTGATTGCATCAGCCACTAGGATTTTTTCTACCTTAATTCCGATTGGCTGATAGAATTCTCTCAGCCAATCGGAATCAAAGGGATGCCATCTTGGATGACGTCGCTTAAAGGTACCTTCATTCTGTGTTAGTCGTCACAAGAAGAGCATGCTCCTCGTCGGATGTCTTGAAGATGGACCCGCTGGATGAAGATAGAAGATGCCGTCTGGATGAAGACTTCTGCCCGGCTTGGATGAAGACTTCTGCCCGTCTGGAGGACCACTTCACCAAGCTTGGATGAAGACTTCTTCCCGTCTGGAGGACCACTTCGCCCGGCTTGGATGAAGATGTCTCCCGGCAAGTCGATCTTCAGGGGGTTAGTGTTAGTTTTTTTTAAGGGTTTATTGGGTGGGTTTTATTTTTTTAGATTAGGGCTTTGGCGGCAAAAGAGCTAACTGCCAATTTAAGGGCAATGCCCATCCAAATGCCCTTTTCAGGGCAATGGGGAGCTTAGGTTTTTTTTAGTTGGGGGGGTTGTTTGTATTTTTTTTACAGGTAAAAGAGCTGATTACTTTGGGGCAATGCTACACAAAAGGCCCTTTTAAGGGCTATTGGTAGTTTAGTTTAGGCTAGTGTTTTTTTTTTTATTTTGGGGGGGCTTTTTTATTTTAATAGGGCTATTAGATTAGGTGTAATTAGTTTAAATTTCTGTAATTTGTTTATTATTTTCTGTAATTTAGTGGGGGTTTTTTGTACTTTAGCTAATTTAATTTAATGTAGGTAATTGTATTTAATTTAGATAATTTATTTAATTATAGTGTAGTATTAGGTGTTAGTGTAACTTAGGTTAGGTTTTATTTTATAGGTAAATTTGTTTTTATTTTAACTAGGTAGTTATTAAATAGTTAATAAATATTTAATAACTATTCTACCTATTAAAAATAAATACGAACTTGCCTGTAAAATAAAAATAAATCCTTAGCTAGCTACAATATAACTATTTGTTATATTCTAGCTATCTTAGGGCTTATTTTACAGGTAAGTATTTCGTTTTAAATAGGAATAATTTAGTTAATGATAGTAATATTTATTTCGATTTATTTAAATTATATTTAAGTTAGGGGGTGTTAGGTTTAGGGTTAGACTTAGGTTTAGGGGTTAATAACTTTAATATAGTGGCGGTGACGTTGGGGGCGGCAGATTAGGGGTTAATAAATGTAGGTAGGTGGAGGCGATGTTAGGGCCGGCAGATTAGGCGTTAATAATATTTAACTAATGTTTGTGAGGCGGGAGTGCGGTGGTTTAGGGGTTTATATGTTAAGTATAATGGCGGCGACGTTGGGGGCATCAGATTAGGGGTTAATAAGTGTAGGGAGGTGGCGGCGACATTGGGGGTGGCACATTAGGGGTTAATAAATATAATGTAGGTGTTGACGTTGTTGGGGGCAGCAGATTAGGGGTTAATAATATAATGTAGGTGTCGGCGATGTCGGGGGCGGCAGATTAGGGGTTAATAAGTGTAAGATTAGGGGTGTTTAGACTCAGGGTTCATGTTAGGGTGTTAGGTGTAGACATACAGTGGGGCAAAAAAGTATTTAGTAAGCCACCAATTGTGCAAGTTCTCCCACTTAAGAAGATGAGAGAGGCCTGTAATTTTCATCATAGGTATACCTCAACTATGAGAGACAAAATGTGGAAACAAATCCAGAAAATCACATTGTCTAATTTGGAAAGAATTTATTTGCAAATTATGATGGAAAATAAGTATTTGGTCAATATCAAAAGTTCATCTCAATACTTTGTTATATTTCCTTTGTTGGCAATGACAGAGGTCAAACATTTTCTGTAAGTCTTCACAAGGTTGTCACACACTGTTGCTGGTATGTTGGCCCATTCCTACATCCAGATCTCCTCTAGAGCAGTGATGTTTTGGGGCTGTCGCTGGGCAACACGGACTTTCAACTCCCTCCAAAGGTTTTCTATGGGGTTATGATCTAGAGACTGACTAGGCCACTCCAGGACCTTGAAATGCTTCTTACAAAGCCACTCCTTTGTTGCCCGGGCGGTGTGTTTGGGATCATTGTCATGCTGAAAGACCTAGCCACGTTTCATCTTCAATGCCCTTGCTGATGGAAGGAGGTTTGCACTCAAAATCTCACGATACATGGCCCCATTAATTCTTTCATGTACACGGATCAGTCGTCCTGTTCCCTTTGCAGAGAAACAGCCCCAAAGCATGATGTTGCCACCCCCATGCTTCACAGTAGGTATGGTGTTCTTTGGTTGCAACTTAGCATTCTCTCTCCTCCAAACACGACGTGTTGTGTTTCTACCAAACAGTTCTACTTTGGTTTCATCTGACCATATGACATTCTCCGAATCCGCTTCTGGATCATCCAAATGCTCTCTAGCATACTTCAGACAGGCCCAGACATGTACTGGCTTAAGCAGGGGGACACGTCTGGCACTGCAGGATCTGAGTCCCTGGTGGCGTAGTGTGTTACTGATGGTAGCCTTTGTTACGTTGGTCCCAGCTCTCTGGAGGTCATTCACTAGGTCCCCCTGTGTGGTTCTGGGATGTTTGCTCACCGTTCTTGTGATCATTTTGGCCCCACGGGGTGAGATCTTGTGGGGAGCCCCAGATCGAGGGAGATTATCAGTGGTCTTGTATGTCTTCCATTTTCTAATTATTGCTCCTACAGTTGATTTTTTCACACCAAGCTGCTTGCCTATTGCAGATTCAGTCTTCCCAGCCTGGTGCAGGTCTCCAATTTTGTTTCTGGTGTCCTTCGACAGCTCTTTGGTCTTCACCATAGTGGAGTTTGGAGTGTGACTGTTTGAGGTTGTGGACAGGTGTTTTTCATACTGATAACAAGTTCAAACAGGTGCCATTAATACAGGTAATGAGTGGAGGACAGAGGAGCCTCTTAAAGAAGAAGATACAGGTCTGTGAGAGCCAGAAATCTTGCTTGTTTGTAGGTGACCAAATACTTATTTTCCACCATAATATGCAAATAAATTCTTTCCAAATCAGACAATGTGATTGTCTGAATTTGTTTCCACATTTTATGACTTGTAATTTTAGTTATTAAAAGTGAGAGTATTTCTTCTGATAGGCCTATCTTTAGTTTGGGGCCTATCGCATACCCCAGTTTTATTTTTTGCAATGAAAGTGTATATTTTTGAAATGTTGACACCCCAAGGTATTGTATATGGTGTGTTTGATGCCTTTGAAGCAACTGTTTTAGCCAAACAAATTGGAGAGTGTATGGTGGTAATTTTTTAATTTTCATTTTTACACACACATTGCTTTTTGACTATGTTTTTGGAGAGACTGTTGTAGGTTATTGCAAAAAAACACTCCAGGTTGTTTTCTGCAAGGCACCCTGAGTACACCTATGCCCCCCATGCATAGGTTTGACAGGGGTTTTGGTACAAAACACAGCCCCAATTTTAGAACTAATAAAAAATAGAGTAGTGAAATGTAAAAATCTGGCACAGTAAAAGTAAAAAAAACAACCAAAAAAAATCTAACAGTAACAGCAAATGTATTTATTTTTTAAAAATGGACCATTTTTTGATACCGCTTCAAGCAGTCCCCAATGTGTCCAGGCTGTCCAGGGCAATCAGGACAGTAATATATGATGTCCCTTCTCTGCCCCCTCTTGGTACAGACTCTGCATTTTTTTTTTGTGGTTTATGCTTTGCGGCAGTAGGGGGGGGATTTTAAAAATAAAATGGGTAGCACCAAATCTGCTCTCTCCCATCACTGCCCGGGGAGCAGGTGCATCTTGGTACAAAATCCCCGAAATGATCTGGAGCTGAAACTGTAAAAAAGTCTGTTTCATTCCGGGGTTTGCTTTTTTGAACAACAAAAAAGCGTTGCAGGTTACAATCTGCATTAGGTAAATTGCAACCTTTTTTTACCAGGCCCTTGTCTTCCGCATAATTAGGTAGGGCTGCAGCAGCTGATCTGCCAAATCAACCCCACCCATATGCCGATTATAAGATGATGCACACTGGCTTCCTTATGATCTCAGCTCTGCCACGTACAGAGACCGCCAACGTCCTCTCTGTGTGGATGGTGGTAAGAAGGTATCATCCTTCTTGTATCTGTACTTAAGTGCCAACAGCTCCTCTTGGAGCACAGCTGAGGTCTCCCCCCTTCGTAGCCAGGTGTGTGCAAGCTGTCCTGGGAAACATGCGCAGTTCTTTTTAATTGTACCGCAAGCTACTGTATCAAAGCAATACAGTAGCTTGAACAAAAGGACACTTGTATAATAATTGTCTAAGTACAAGTGATACCCTTTGCTCATTAGGGGTAATATCAGGTCCCAGACAATCTTGCCTGTGGTTCCCATATGTTCTGGGCAACCTGGAGGGTTAAGGTGGCTATCCTTTCCCTCATACACCCGGAAGACCTGAGTATACCCAGTCTCACTCTCACAGAGCTTATACACCTTTACCCCATACCTGGAGCGCTTGGAAGAAATATACTGCTTGAATCCCAGCCGTCCCTTATACTTCATCAGGGATTCATCAACGCATATATTCCTTCCAAGTATATTAGCCTCTGCAAACCTGGCAGAAAAGTGGGTAATCAGGAGGCGGATTTTATACAAAAGTGCATGAAATGTAGAATCTTTTCATACCTCTTCCTCGACATACTCTGGGAGAAAATGGGGGTAGAGCAGATGGGGCTACTTCTCCAGTAGGAGCGAATTGAGGGTTTCTTTATGATGCCCATCAGCATAGTCAATGCCCAGAATTTTTTAAATTATGGCACATTGATGGGGGCCCATTGCTGCTTTGCCAAATATGTTTCAGGCTTTGCAGCATGGAACTGATGGGCGTATAAATTAGTTCGGGCGACAATGTTCCCCAATACATCATCACCCAGAAACACCTCCAGAAACTGTTGGGGACTAAAACCTGCAACATCTATATTGATGCCAGGATTTGCTGTGAAGGGTGGGATATCTGGCCTCTTGAGATGAGGCGTTACCCACTCTTCAGTGGCAATGGCAGCAACACGCCTCCTTCTGGCAGGAGGGCTAGCACGGGGGCTGGCAGGGGGACTGGCAGGAGGACTGGCAGGAGGGCTAGCAGTCACAGATACATCACTATCAGTTGAGACTGCATCTAATGATGTATCTGAGCATATGGCAGGGTCAAAATTGAGGTCTGAGTCAGACATAGAGGCATCTGACTCTGATGCAAGGATGGCATACGCCTCCTCAGCACTATATGTTTTCTGTGACATTATTGTATCTGTCACAGAAATAAAAAAAAATACTCTGAAAAGAGCATTTGGGTCTCAAAATTGCAACAAAAATTACCCCTAAAAAAAATGCACAGACAGAAAAAAAGTGCAGCTATGCTACTGCCAGTGATTTATAGTGATCACTGGTCTGAAAAGAGCCTTTGGGTATCTCAATTTTTAACAAATAAATCTCTCTCTCCTAAACACAGGTCTTTCTCTCTCTCCAACAAAAATGCAAGTGAGGAGAGGGAGGGAGATCCACACTAATCACAGTCAATATTTACAAATATTTACATGATCAGACAAATAGGATATTTTATTATAAAAAAAATTTTGTGGAAGGCTCAGCTTGCCCCTATGATGAGGCAGGCAAGGGACACCCCCAGAGGCCCCATGATGCACTGGGCATCGCCATCTTGGAAGCCTCATGGGGTGGGGGTGGAGGGCTATATGGGGCTTTTATTTAATATAATAAAATACTTTTTATTTATTTTTTTATACCTAAGGGCCTCAACCCACCAAGGCACTTAGCACACAAGCAGAGCATCCGAAGCCTATCCGATCGCTTCCGATGCTCTGCTAGACTGCCGGGCTCCACGTGGAGCGAAACCGGAAGTGATCACTCATGGGGAAGTGATCAATCTGGTCCCAGCAGTCGGGAACAGTATTGCAGGATCGCTGCAATACTGTTATAGCAGCTGAGTTTAGTAGACGACGTACGGGGTAGATCCTCGGTCGTTAACTGCATTTTTTTGCAGGACGTACCCCATACCTCGTTGCGTCGGTCGTTAATGGGTTAAAGGGACTTGAATTCTATTTTTTTTTCTTTCATGATTCAGATAGAGCATATCATTTTAAAAAACTTTCCAATTTACTTCTATTATCACATTATCTTCATTTTCTTGTTATCCTTTTTAAAAAGCAGAAAGGTAAGTTCAGGAGTGTGCACGTGTCTGTAGCCCTATATGGAAGCAGTTTTGCAACAATGGTATACATTAGAAAGAGCACTAAATGGCAGCACTATATCCTGTCATGTAGTGCTACAGGGATATGCACGCTACCTATCTAGATATCTCTTCAACAAAGAATAATAAGAGAGTGAAGCAAATTTCATCTAAGTAAATTGGAAACTCTTTTAAACTTGTATTCTCTATCTGAATAATAAAAGAAAATGTTTAGGTTTCATGCCCCTTTAAGATAAAAGCAATTTCACAGTAAGCTTTAACCATTGTAGTCTGTTTCAATCTGCACCACTGCTAAACCCATCTAAGGTTGCTGGTATGGGCAGACTAGGCACTGTTTTTCTATTGCTATATTATCATTTCACAAGGATTGTTTTTAAACAAGATTTTTTTTTATAGTATTTGTTAAAGGCCTGGTTCCATTTTGGAGTAAGCTGTACACAAAATGGTGACTACGAGTTTCGATGTAAAACACTTAAAATATATTTTTTTTTACAGAATGTTCCCTTTTTTAAACTATAAATTTCTACCCCGCTTCCTTACTTCTTAATATTATTCTAAGAGACCATTAAATTAGATTGTGCTATAGGGAACGAGTCTACATGCACACCAAGTCCAAACTCATTCACGACAGTGCATATATTATTGAACTTGTAATCTAAAATGAACATTCCTGACTGAGTTCAATAATGTATGCACTGTCGTGAACGAGTTTGGACTTATCGTCGATGGAGGTTAGATCCTCATAAAAAGCTGTTCACAACTGCACACTCTTGTATAAGGGTCTCTTAGAAACACACTAAGCAGGAAGGAAGTTGGATTCAGATGTTTCAGATTTACAGTTTCAAAGAAATATATATATATATATATATATATATATATATATATATATATATATATATGTTCAAGTGAAAGCATTCTCACCTAACCAGGGGCAGCAAGTAGTTAAGTAGTTATAAGCATCCAAGAAAAATTGCGATTTGTTGCACGACAGAGGGGAGGGGTTTTGTGAGATGTGTATAACTGTTATCTTTAACTTTGTCTATATACAGGGAGTGCAGAATTATTAGGCAAATGAGTATTTTGACCACATCATCCTCTTTATGCATGTTGTCTTACTCCAAGCTGTATAGGCTCGAAAGCCTACTACCAATTAAGCATATTAGGTGATGTGCATCTCTGTAATGAGAAGGGGTGTGGTCTAATGACATCAACACCCTATATCAGGTGTGCATAATTATTAGGCAACTTCCTTTCCTTTGGCAAAATGGGTCAAAAGAAAGACTTGACAGGCTCAGAAAAGTCAAAAATAGTGAGATATCTTGCAGAGGGATGCAGCACTCTTAAAATTGCAAAGCTTCTGAAGCGTGATCATCGAACAATCAAGCGTTTCATTCAAAATAGTCAACAGGGTCGCAAGAAGCGTGTGGAAAAACCAAGGCGCAAAATAACTGCCCATGAACTGAGAAAAGTCAAGCGTGCAGCTGCCAAGATGCCACTTGCCACCAGTTTGGCCATATTTCAGAGCTGCAACATCACTGGAGTGCCCAAAAGCACAAGGTGTGCAATACTCAGAGACATGGCCAAGGTAAGAAAGGCTGAAAGACGACCACCACTGAACAAGACACACAAGCTGAAACGTCAAGACTGGGCCAAGAAATATCTCAAGACTGATTTTTCTAAGGTTTTATGGACTGATGAAATGAGAGTGAGTCTTGATGGGCCAGATGGATGGGCCCGTGGCTGGATTGGTAAAGGGCAGAGAGCTCCAGTCCGACTCAGACGCCAGCAACGTGGAGGTGGAGTACTGGTTTGGGCTGGTATCATCAAAGATGAGCTTGTGGGGCCTTTTCGGGTTGAGGATGGAGTCAAGCTCAACTCCCAGTCCTACTGCCAGTTTCTGGAAGACACCTTCTTCAAGCAGTGGTACAGGAAGAAGTCTGCATCCTTCAAGAAAAACATGATTTTCATGAAGGACAATGCTCCATCACACGCGTCCAAGTACTCCACAGCGTGGCTGGCAAGAAAGGGTATAAAAGAAGAAAAGCTAATGACATGGCCTCCTTGTTCACCTGATCTGAACCCCATTGAGAACCTGTGGTCCATCATCAAATGTGAGATTTACAAGGAGGGAAAACAGTACACCTCTCTGAACAGTGTCTGGGAGGCTGTGGTTGCTGCAATGTTGATGGTGAACAGATCAAAACACTGACAGAATCCATGGATGGCAGGCTTTTGAGTGTCCTTGCAAAGAAAGGTGACTATATTGGTCACTGATTTGTTTTTGTTTTGTTTTTGAATGTCAGAAATGTATATTTGTGAATGTTGAGATGTTATATTGGTTTCACTGGTAAAAATAAATAATTGAAATGGGTATATATTTGTTTTTTGTTAAGTTGCCTAATAATTATGCACAGTAATAGTCACCTGCACACACAGATATCCCCCTAAAATAGCTATAACTAAAAACAAACTAAAAACTACTTCCAAAACTATTCAGCTTTGATATTAATGAGTTTTTTGGGTTCATTGAGAACATGGTTTTTGTTCAATAATAAAATGAATCCTCAAAAATACAACTTGCCTAATAATTCTGCACTCCCTGTATATATATATATATATATATATATATATATATATATATATATATATATATATATATATATATATATATATATCCCGTGTGTATCTGCACTCTCAATACAATTTGGTCAGCTACCAGGGTGCCCAGTCAATATATCAATAAGTATCTACAATCAAGGACTGCACTCACTGGATTCAGATAAATTATAAATTATTTAATAGGCGGCCACCTATTAAATAATTTATAATTTATCTGAATCCAGTGAGTGCAGTCCTTGATTTTATATATATATATATATATATATATATATATATATATATATATAGGGGTCAAGTCCTACAAAAAAAAGTGTGGGAACTCACCAAGACTGAATTCGAATGTGACATTCGAATACTGTAAATAGCATTCGAAAATCGAATTTTTAAGAATATTCGTTCTTATCAACATTCTATTATGTAAATCGAATTTCTACAATAACATTCGTTTTAACATTCGAATTCGGATATAAACACATTCGCCCATCGCTACTAACTATACATTTATAAGATGACAAGCTTTCGGGAAGAGTGTCTTCCTTTTTTAAGTCTGAAGCAATACTGACCAATTTGATGGAATTTACAGATTATATCTAAAAGGCTAAAAAGACAGAAAGTGTTAGAGAGGTCTGACATACAGCCGCTACTCTTAGAGGATCCCACACTCAAAAAAATCTTTCCAAACCCCCTATCCTGGCACTCAGGCAACCACCCAACCTAAAACAGAAACTGGTCCACAGAAAGCTACCTGTTGATAAAAAGAACACCCAGAATGGAACCAAGCGCTGCAACAAAGCTCTCTGCAAACTATGTCAACACATTTGTGAAAGCAACACAGCTAATCACAAGAGCAAATCCTATAACATTAAAGGGGCATATTCATGTATATCTGCAAATGTGGTATACATGATACATTGCACTACATGTGAAGTGGGATGTTATATTGGAGAAACAATCGGATGAACTTACACAGACACTCAATCAAAAACCACTGTGAAACAAAATACTGTACCCCTGTTGGTCACCATTTCACCTAACCTGACCACTCCATCCAAAACCTCAAAATCAAGATTCTCAGAGGCAACTTCAAAAACACCATGGAAAGAAAAAACCTTTGAAATGAAAATGAGAATGCACTTCAACTTGCTAAATTCTGGACTATATGCGGACTCTGGTTTCTTAACCCATTATTAACATTTTTTGTAATGTACTTTCATATACTGTAGTCAATTACATTGTATATTCCACACTCTCTATGCACTTTTGTCACTATTATTACTCCCCTCTTTTTCTTTCTTTCCTTTCTCCTTTTTTGACTATTTTATATTCCCCTGTATACCTAATTTCCCATCTTTATTCATATGGATTCTATGTTGATATATAACTTTATGTCAGTATATGCTGTGTGTATTACCATATGTTTTCCCCTGTCTGTAATCTTTTACTGACACTATCTGCCTGTCTCCTAAACCCCCATCATGATTTTTACAACACCCCTCCTCCCCCTGCATTCAGACCTCTGTAACACTTTCTGTCTTTTTAGCCTGTGTTTTAAGATATAATCTGTAAATTCCATCAAATTGGTCAGTATTGCTTCAGACTTGAAAACGGAAGACACTCTTCCGAAAGATTGTCATCATATAAATGTATAGTTAGTCCAATAAAAAAGTATCATTGCTCAATGAAATACTTTTTTTATTTTGATATCTAAATCTCTGGACTAACACGGCTACTCCAATCAACGTATATATATATATATATATATATATATATATTTTTTTTTTTTTAAGGGCCAGATTACAAGTGGAGGGCTAATTAACCCTCCCGCTCCAGCGTTAACTGCGCTTGAAATAAGCCTTTTGTGCTTCTCGGCTTGAGTTCCTATTATGAGTTGAAAGTAAACAACATAGCATTGTAATCACTCAAAACTCTGCTCCAATTTCAGGAGATACAAAAAAATAATTTTTGGGAGCCAATAGATTGTGATCGACCCCTTAGTTGAAGCAACAGTGCAATAAAAAAATGTTCTTGACACATTGAAACATTTTCTTTTTGTAATGTTATTTCCCTTAAAACTATATAATACTGACTTTATAAATGTTATAGCTACTCTAATGAAAAAGAGAAAACTGATAAGGTCTTAAAAACACTTTCAGAAGAGAAGTCTAATGTAAGTTTTCAGACAAAACAGAACATTGTATGTGTGTGTGTGTGAGTGTGTATGTTTGTGTGTGTCACTTATAACTTTAGAGTTGTCATTTATACCTGGACTATCAGTATTGACATGAATAACCAGTTTGTTATCATTAGAAGAAAAGAAAGGGTATTTCAGATAACTATTACGTGAAGATAAATGAAAATAAAGTCACAAGAAAGGTGGCACCGTACGGTGACCGGTGCTTGAAGGCAGGCTAGCAATTAACAGCGGCTAGCTCACTGGAAACAGACTTGTTGTGATAGGGGGGAGTGTATCCCTCTGCATGTTCCCAGCTGCAGTTCCAAAAACAGCTCCAGTGATCTCCCAGCAAACAGCAGAATATGAAAAACAAAATGGTTCAAAACCAAAACTGGACCAGGCCAGTGAACAGGGCAACTTCCAAGCGTAAAAAAATAAAAACAATCTTTTATTGTTGTTTGCAACTCGTTTCTCGACCTCACATTGGTCGTTTCCTCAGGCAATAAAACAAATTATTTTGTTATCAATATCTCTCAAAACTGAGTAGCGAAAGTAACCTTTAGATATATAAACTGAATATTCTGCAAACATAAAGTTTGTCTATTAATGCTTATTTGCAGTCAAGGATGATCTGTTTTTGGATTATGACTTGAAAGTTATTACCACATTTTTTTATTATGACTGCTACATATGAAGTTGTAATAAACACAGATAATAAATATAGAAATACAGATTTTGATAAGAACAAAACCCCATTAGATGCATTAATTCCTTTACAGTCTTTGTACTACAGGTACAAAACTCTTTATTCAAACTGCTTGGATTTTGGAATATTTGTATAATTTGTATCTGTAAAATGGGGCAACTTGGAGAGAGGATTGGACCAAGTACAAATATTATTTTTTGTTGTCATTTAGGCAACACTTACATGTTTAAATATAATATATACATTATATATAGTTTATATAATTTTTTTAGTTTTGTATACGTAGGGCTCCAGGTACAAAGCAGAGTAAGCTGCTCCGGAGTCCTTGCGGGGCAGGTTTGCACATGTAAGAAGCAGTAGTCATTAGATTGCTGCTTCTTACACTCTTCGCCACCTCTGAGGTGGCAAAGAGAAATCACCCTGAACTCACTCAGGGTGATTGACAGACCATTCTCTCGTAGGATTGGCTGTGCGAGAGAAGGGAAGGGAATTATGTTAATTTATGTACTCATCGGAGTGTATAATGATGCATACAGACCAGCAGACGAACAGATCCGCTGGCAGATTAGGATTTACTGGTGGTGAAAACTGTCATTTTAATTTTAAAAAAATTAAATGATGAGATGAAAGTCTGGATTTTGGAACTCCAAATTTGGGATTTACCGGTACCTATGTTAGTTTATTCTATGAATTAACCCTTTGAGTGCTAATGACGGCTCTGAGCTGTCACAGAGTTTCCCACTCTGGTGCTAATGACGGCTCTGAGCTGTCACTAGCACTCTCCCAACTTGAGGGAGATCTGGGGGCTCCCATCCGCTCCTACCCTGGCGATTGTACCTGTACAGTGACAGGCATCGCCGGGGCATCCCGTTTTGCGTGGTGACGTCACACGCAATAATGTGATCACGTCACAGCGCAACTTTATTTATACTTAATGTTAAGTATAGGAGCAGGGGGCGTGCTGCTTAGAAGCCTGTATCTCAAGCATCTAAGCAGCTACAGACCTCCAAGACCCACCATTCATTGGAAAGGTAATCGCCTAACCTTTCCAACAGTGTAAGTATTGGGGGTCTGAAAAAAAAAAAAGTTAAAAAAAAATTGTTCATAAAATAATTTTTTTTAAAAATCTTAGCACCCAGGTGGGAAAGTGCTTATTACTCAAAGGGTTAATCAATCTTTCTATAAAGAAGGTCTTCTGCAAATTACTCCTAAACCTATTACCCTCCAAATTAAAGGGACAGTCAACACCAAAATTGTTATTGGTTAAAAAGATAGACAACACCTTTGCTACCCATTCCCCAGCTTTGCACAACCAACATTGTTATATTAATATACTTTAACATTTAAACCTTTAACTTTCTGCCTGTTTCTAAGCCACTACAGACAGTCTCTTATCACATACATTTTTTTTTTTTTTTGCTTTTCACAACAGGAGACTGCTAGTTCATGTGGGCCATATAGATAACATTGTGCTCACACCTGTGGAGTTATTTAAAAGTCAGCACAACACAGCACTAATTGGCTAAAATGCAAGTCAATAGATAATAATAATAATAATATTATTATTATCATCAACAACAGGTATTTGTAGAGTGCCAACAGATTTCGCAGCGCTAGATAATAAATAAAAAGTCATGTGATCAAGGAAGCTGTCAGAAAATTCTTAGATACACGGTAATAAGACGTAAAAAGTACATTAAAGGGACAGTCTAGTCCAAAATAAACTTTCATGATTCAGATAGGGCATGTAAACAATTTTCCAATTTACTTTTATCACCAATTTTGCTTTGTTCTCTTGATATTCTTAGTTGAAAGCGTAACCTAGGAGGTTCATATGCTAATTTCTTAGACCTTGAAGGCCACCTCTTTTCAGAATGCATTTTAACAGTTTTTTTGCCACTAGAGGGTGTTAGTTCATGTGTTTCATATAGATAACACTGTGCTCATGCAGGTGAAGTTATCTGGGAGCCAGCACTGATTGGCTTAACTGCAAGTCTGTCAAAAGAACTGAAATAAAGGGGCAGTTTGCAGAGGCTTAGATACAAGATAATCACAGAGGTAAAAAGTATATTAATATAATTGTGTTGAATATGCAAAACTGGGGAATGGGTAATAAAGGGATTATCTATCTTTTAAAAGAATAGAAATTCTGGTGTAGACTGTCCCTTTAATATCATGACCCCTATTTCTGGTGTTGCTCTTTTTGTAGAGCACGCTTTCAGACAAAGGTTTATTAAATGTCTTGATATATTTGAAAGTTTCTGTCATATCACTTTTTTCTTTTGTTATATTTTTCTCATATCACCTTCTCTCAGCTAAACTATATATATTAGGATTATGATTTTTTTTTGTAGTTGATATTTAAAGGGATATGAAACCCAAGATTTTTCTTTCAGATAGATTTAAATAGAGCAGGGACTTAAGCTTAGGAGCCAACCCATTTCTGGAGCATTATATGGCAACAGTTTTGTAAGAGTGTTATACATTTGCAAGAGCATTATATGGCAACACTATTCCCTGCTATGTAGTGCTCCAGATACCTCCCTAGGTATCTTTCAGCAAAGAATATCATGAGAACAAAGCAAATTTGATAATAGAAGTAAATTGGAAACTTGTTTAAAAATGTTATGCTGTATCTGAATCACAAAAGAACATTTTGGGTATCTTTTCTCTTAAAGGGACCATAGCCACTGAGATTATAACTATTAGCGCATTTATAGCTGTCCCTTACTTGCTTTAAAAGATAAAAGGATATAAATATTACAGATTTCAACACGGAGACTACAATTATACACCTTTTTCTTCAATACTTTAAAGAAATAACCCTGTTGGTAACCATTTTTCCAAAATGCTCTGTATAATTATATACAGCGAGTGCTGCATTCCTCTGTGCTATATTGTATGTTGGCCACAGGGGATTGCCATGCAGAGTACACAATATCTCCCACCGGTATGTAAGTGGTTAATGCAGCCATAGGTTAATACAAATGTATCCAAATGTTTTACTTGTGATCAGGTATATTACAGTCATAATGCAGACTTTAAAGGATAATCATGTATCTGAGGTCAGACTAGCTGGTTGTAAAAAGTAAGCCCTGTTTGACAGCACAGAAAGGGAGATGGTATTTAGAGATAAGGGGAGGCTGCATCTTCAGAAGGACCCTATCACTGCCGGGATATTAGAGCACACACACAACTAAAATATCTAGTCACATTGAAAAATACTGATAACTATTCCCAGAGGGCATCATCATTAGATGCAAAGGAAATGAGGTATCCAATTAATCCAACCATACCCAACAAATGCCAGCAGCTTAAAGGAACACCCTCTCAAACAGTTTGTTCTTTCTCCCACCCCCACTGGGAGGTCTAGATCTGCTCCTGCATCTTGTTTATATAGCTTTTCTAAAATGTTCTAACATTTCCACAGAGGCCAGGCAGAAAGCCTGGAATTTCAGGACATAAGAACACATATTGAACTTTAACATCTGAATGGATTTAGGGGCTTCCACAGATTCCATCCTAAAATGCAGGTTTAGGGTTTCTGTGTATTTGTAAACCTTGTTTATTTTATGAATTTTTTTTGCATGCAATTAATTTTTTAAAAGCACTGTGAGAACTTTCTTAGAGTAAAACATACATTTAATAAGATTTGTCTTGGTTTTTTAGTAATTCTAGAAAGTATCTGAAAAATAATGTCACAAAAAAATGAATGTTCTATAGGATCTTGTGGGTTTTAATTCAAACATCATTTATGTGTGACCTGAAATGCCCTGAATTTTAAAGTGGTGGCAGCAATTATTGGGGTGGTATAGGCAGGATTTGGAGATTTAATTTGGAATGGTTAATATGCCCTGGTTAAGAATTGGGATTTTATCTGGAGCCTGGTGCGGTTTACTCCTTCATGTCTAAACTCTCTCCATAATCACAGCTTGGCAAGTAACCCTGTCTGTGAAAAACGTAGGTCAGTGGCAGAATATTTAGCCATGACCATGATAAAGAGGTGACAGTGGCAGGATTAGTAAAACTCGAATGCATCAAAGCCAAAAGGCAGTAAATACTGCTGACATCATTCAGTACAATAATGGGAGACATCTTTGTAGGCAAACTTGAGTTGGCAAAGTTTGTAATGAGCCAAATTTAAGACAGTCCAATGTGACTGAACAAAGATTTTCATAAAAATACAGCTGATTAGCCAGAAAACAAAATGCTGTTCTTGGCAATACTTAAAACATCATCCACAGAGTCACTTGGAACTTTTAATACTTGCAAGCCTTTCTACATTTGATCTCCTGGAAGCAAGAGGGAAAGTGCAGACAGGGGTCACTGGCATTAGGAGCATGGTGCAGGCCCTGCCCGCCTTACATACTAGGGGATAGCATTACCAAAAGGTTGAGCATTTAACATTGCACAAGCATTTTTGGTGAAATGCTTGTGCAATGTCTCCCCCTGCTCACTTGCGGCCAATCGGCTGAACAGGGGCCATCAATCATACCAATCAGATCGGGATGATTTCAGTCCGCCACCTAAAAGGTGTTAAGTAACAGCGGTCTTAGGATGCGGACCAGAAACGATGGGGTGTCGATGCAGCATCCGCTGCTTATCCCCTTAAGGGCTGGGCATTTCAGACAAAAACTACCCCAAAAGACCAGAGCATTTTTAGCATTTTTGCCATCACTACATTTAAACAGAAATAGAGCCTTTTTTTATATTTACCTATCAAAATTATATTTTTTTTTTAGTAGACAACCCAAAGTATTGATCTAGGCCCATTTTTTGTATATTTCATGCCAGCATTTCACTGCCAAATGCGATCAAATAAAAAAAAAATCGTTAACTTTTTCACAATTTTAGGTTTTTCACTGAAATTATTTAGAAACAGCTTATGCAATCATGGCACAAATGGTTGTAAATGCTTCTCTTGGATCCCCTTTGTTCAGAAATAGCAGACATATAGGGCTTTGGCATCTCTTTTTTGGTAATTAGAAGGCCACTAAATGTCACTGCGCACCACACTTGTATTATGCCCAGCAGTGAAGCGGTTAATTAGGTAGCTTGTAGGGTTAATTTTAGCTTTAGTAAATAGATTACCCTCCTACCTGACACATCACAAACCCTGATCCGTCCCTGACCCCTCTCAAACAGCTCTCTTCCGTCCCCCACCCCACAATGGTCACCCCCATCTTAAGTACTGGCAGAAAGTCTGCCAGTACTAAAATAAAAGGCTTTTATTTATTATTTGTTTTATTTTCTGCTGTATAGGATCCCCTCTTACAGCCCAACCTCCATGACCCCCCAAACAGTTCTCTAACCCTCCCTCCTCTAACTAGATCCACCATCTTAGGTACTGGCAGCTGTCTGCCAGTACCTAGTTTTCACAAATTTGTCCATTTTATTTCTTTAAAAAGAAATCCCCACACATTGTTTCTGTATTGTTAGCTGTCCCCCACCTCATTTACCCCCCCTCCCAGATCGCTTTCCCACCCTCAACTGTATGATTTCCCCCTCTCCCTCCTTCCCCTTCCCTGCTGCTCTGACTGATTTTTTTTTGTACAGCATATCGGTCCAACCCTCCCGCCCTCTTCCCGCCCACCTCCCACCAGCAATGGGCTGTCCACCCACCTCCCTCCTTAACCTCCCACCCACCCCCACTGTCCGATGCAGAGAGGGCCACAGAGTGGCAGAGAGAGGCCCAGGACAGCAGTGACATACAGGGTATGTCACTGGTTCTTAAGGGCATAACGGCCAGCGTCGTACAGGGTACGGCATTGGTCATTAAGGGGTTAATAAATGACCCCTAGTACTGAATTAACTCACTGCCATTGCTGTAACTGCCATTATGCTTTAATTTGAGCACTACATCATTGTAGTCTTCATGTTGTGTACAGTTTTTAGCATGACGTCAACAGCACAAGGAGACAATTTCTTAGTGCTCCTGGCAGTTGCTGCCTCCCTGCACAGCAGCCTGTGTAGGAAGGGCTAGGAGCCACTGCTTCTGGTCTGCAACTAGAGGGTTTGAGTTCTCTGGTAAACAATTTATACAAATTCTGTGTTCCTGGTTATCAATACTAGGAAATGTTGGTAATTTGCATCATATTTGTTGAGTTTGTATCTACAGTAAAGTTCTTCACTTAAAAATTTGTTTCATTTAGTTTTAGTTTTATTATAACAGATTAAAATGAATGCCTTTGTAAATATTTTGTCACACCCTAGTGAAATCTGCTACGCATGCCTATGATATATTTGATCGAAACTTTTGATCATCTTTTTTTGTAACATTTAGTCTGAAACTATTTTTTATTGGTGCCCTCACATCGCCGGAAACCTAAGTCACTTGTCTGCCAACTTTTTAGGTGGTGGACTACAATCAACTCGATCCGATCCAATTGGGATGATTGTCCGCGAATATGCAGGGGGCAGCATCGCACAAGCATTTCACAAGAAATGCTTGTGCAATGTTTAGCAATGTCAGGCGGACATGATTCGTTACAATAAATTGACCCTATAGCCTTAAAATTGTATATCTTTTACATTTATTTGCTCAATACTTTGTTCAAGTCACTTTTGTAAGAACACCAGACAATTTTCATTTAAAATGATTCTCAATTGAAGTTCTTAGGGCACACTAACAGGCCAGATTTTAACTATATCTGAAAGAGCACATGTGAAATAATAATTTGATCAGTAACTATAGTTACTGACCTGCTCTCACCAAAATTCATCCTGAAAATCTTTCCTTTTAGGGATCGATTTATCAATCGGGGGCAGGCAGGGGTGTACATTTTCACAGGCAATCACGTGTGGGCAGGAGCTGTCAATCTCGCTGGTCGGACGAGGCAAGCGAGATTTAAATGCTCCACGTAAGAGGTGGAGAAGAGGGTAGGGAAGCAGCGGTCTGATGATCCCTGCTTGATAAATGCTGACTGTAGTCTCTCTAGTGAGAACCTGCAGTCGAACGGAGGAGAAGGGCTTGATAAATCGAGCCCTTAATGTGCTCTGAGGACTGGGATTGAGAAACACTGACCTAGTACAATTATAGCAGGTTGGCTATCCATAAAGCACCTATTTGTATAGGATGTGAGGCCAACTTCTGAGAACCATCTGAATTTAACGCTGCTCTATTTGCCTTTTGGCTGTTTGCTGGATAGGATTGCAGAAGTGGGCGCCATTCAAGATGTTCAAATCTTTTTGTAGCCAAATTGATTCTAGTGAAAGACCCCACACTAAAATCTGGATTTGCACATATTTAAGTGTGTTTCTCTTTCACCAGAATCAAAACAGCTAACAAAAGATCCTAACTACCCAAGCAGACATCTACTTCTGCATTCGGGTTCTCACAAAGAATCTGAATGCACATCTCTAGTCCTGGGTACATGGTTTTAAACTGTTTGAGAAACTGTTATATGGAAAAAAAAAAATCCCTTGTTTATGTCACTAACAGATTCTTTATCTTTAGTAAATATATTATGTGTTTGGTGGAGAGATTTTTTTTTTTTTTAATACTTGTGCTTGATTAGAAAAAATGTAACACGTAAGTTATCTATTTTTATTCATATTTATTTTATCTTAAATGTGCTTTTTCCAAATGAAGATTTTAACCACTTAAGTATCAGTAAATGTGATGTAGTTGTGTTTATAAGCGATATACAGAATTAGGTAAATGTCTACTGTGAATGTATAGAGGTATTTTCCTGAGATTTAGATCCAAGTTAAAAAGCCTGTCCTTTGCTGTTTATACAACGAACAGGGAAATGTACAATGAATTAAATATAATATAGGGAAGGAACTTAGAATTACAGGATATCAAGGGGGAGGATGTACATATGAAAACAAAAGAACTTTCTTTATCAATAAAAAAGTTACATTAAGTTTGTATGCACTAAACAATTTAAAAGGTCTTTAACACAACATTATAAAGTTTTTTTATTACAAGGAAATATAGTGGAAAAATTAAATTAACTGTCTTACAATTTTTATAATGTTTATAAAGAGATTTTTTTCCATTTATTTTTTATTTTTCAAGCAGCTTATCAAAGATTAATTAACTCAGATATACGCTGTACAGCAGCACATATTTATCAGTTCACACAATATAGGGCCAGATTACAAGTGGAGTGATTTTTAACGCTACCGCACTAACTCTGCTAGAATTAAGCTTTTTGCACATTTCAGCGTTTCGGGTAGCGTGCGTATTACAAGTTGACTTGAAACCTTGCACTCGTAAAAAGCCGAACTTCGAATATCATGCACATGTTAGCATATCCTCCAAAGTCAATGGAGCAAAAAAAAAAGTGGGAAAAAAGCCTAAAACCATACTCGCGCACAAATCCGATCGCATATTCTCAAGTGCTCTAACCTGACATGAAAATATGAATTTTACACATTCCAATGTTCTTCACATAGCAGAATATGTTCTCTTTATTCATAAATACATATTTCTACATATATCTGATGGTGTTTTAGTACAATATACTGTATATCTATAATTATTTATATATACTGTATATATATATATATATATATATATATATTTTATTATTAATATTATTATTTATAAAATATTTTAACAGGAAGGATACATTGAGATTTCTCTCGTTTTCAAGTATGTCCTGGGTCCATAAAACATTGCATTGATACAATAGGGTACACTAAAATACAAAAACAATATTAATACATACTATATACAAAATTTAACATAGAACAGATAGGAAATATATAATCAACCATGACAGGTGCATTCTGTTTTGAGATATGTAGAGAGGGATCTCTTAAAGGATTTTAGGCTTGGGGAAGGTTTGAAAGTGTGCAGGAGGTTGTTCCATAATCGTGGTGCTCTGTAGGAAAAGGAGGATCGAGCTGCTTTCTTTTTGTGTTTAGGCAAACTAAATAATGTCCTGGTACTGGATCAGAGGTTATAGGAGTTTGGAACAGCCGGGGAGAGCATTCTGCTCAGGTAGTGTTGAAGTTTCCCAGAAAAGCTCTTAAACACAAGGCTGGAAAGATGGAGGGTGTGTCTGGATTCCAGCGACAGGCAGTTTAGTTCTTTTAGCATGTCTAGCATGTCACAATGGTGGGTCCTGTAGTTACATTGTAGCACAAAGTGGCAGAATGAGTTATACAGTGTATTAAGGTTATTAATGTGAGTTTGCGGTGCAGGTGCGTATACTACATCCCCATAATCAATGATTGGCATCAGCATTTGCTGTACAATTTTTTCCTTTACTGTAAGGCTTAGGCAGGATTTGTTTCTGTACAGGGCACCTAGTTTTTGATAGAGTTTAGATGCAAGTTTTTCTATGTGGAGGCCAAAAGATAGATTGGGGTATAGCAACATACCCAAGTATTTGAAAGAGTGGACTGCGGTCAGTGTGCTATTTGATTTTGCTTTGATGCGTAGATGGGAATTTTTTAGTTTCTGTAATTTAGGTCCCGTTCCAAAGATCATTGTGACTGTTTTGTCAGTGTTTAGGAAGAGTTTGTTTTTTGAAATCCACTTTTCTACCTCTGTGAACTGGTCTTGCAGAACTGCCTCAAGCTGCGGCAGATCGGATTTGCTTGCATAGATTACCGTGTCGTCTGCATACATGTGTACAGTTGAGGATTTGCTGACATTAGGCAGATCATTTATAAATAATGTGAATAGCAGGGGGCCAAGAATGGAACCTTGGGAAACACCACACGTGACTGGGAGAGGGAGGGAGTTGCTGTCAGAAATGGAGACATATTGTGATTGATCTGATACATAGGATCGAAACCAGGTTAGAGGACAATCACCAATATCTGAGTTTTTTAGTTTGAGCAGTAGTATGTCATGATACTATAGATATATACAGATATATATATATTTATATATATATATATATATATATATATATATAATATACATTGCAGTAAATATGAATCCGGTGTAGATCTAGGTTACCCACCACTGACAGCCAGCACATAAGATATAGCAAAATACCACTTTAATGTGTAAACAGCATAACGTTTCGGCCCCAAACAAGAGCCTTGGTCACATGCAGCAAGTCACAAACAGACAGGCATAGAATATGTATAGATACCTTAAATACCCCCACCCACCAATCACAAACATTGCACAAAAAAACGCCAAGTCACAGATAATGACATACAGCTGAACAGGGCCGCCATCAGGGGGTGACAGGGGTGACTCCTGTCAGGGGCCCAATGGGGGGTAAAAACAGGGGGGGGTAAAAACTTTTTTTTTTTTTTTTATTTTGGCAGCCACCAGTGGGTACTACAGCAGAGTACTAATTGAGCATGGGAAATGTTATTACAAGGAGTAAAGTATTAGCATTTAAGAGGATTTCTGAGTGTGCACTAAACCACTATGCACAGTCTGAGACAGACTTGGCACTTTGTTTGTACAGTGTGTGTCTGAGTCAGACGGCAGATCACTTTCATTTGAAGAGGAGGTAGGACTTACTTACCAAATGTTTTTTATTTCTTTGTGCAATTTCGGATTGTAACTTCAGTGTGGTAGTAGTTGAATGGTGGGGCCCCTTTATGCAAGGACTTTCCAGATGCAAGTAGGCATTTTATCTAAGATTTTTACTAACAAGACCTAAGATTTACTAACGAGACCTTTCCGGAAGTCACCAATCCACCATTTAACCTTTAAATTATTGTTTAGGCAGTTCAGGGCCCTTCCTTTCAGCCACTGCATGCTGTTGTCATCATTTAGTTGACATCTTCCTTTACAAAAAGATAATCAGAACTCCATATTTTGTTTTCTAAATCTTCATTTTTTTACAAAACTGTGGTTTACCTCATTACTTGTCAGGTCAATGTAAACAAGTGCTGAGTGTCTGTTTGGGTGTCTGTGTCTGAGTGTGTTTCTTTGCATGTCTGCTAGAGTGTTTATATGTGAATCCTTATGTGTGAGTGTGTGTGTGTTTCAGTGTATGAGTGTGTCTGTGTTTGTGTATGTTACTATCTTTATAACATTTCCAAGTTTAAATAGACACTTAAGAATAAAGTGCATATACGTTTTAGTCACTTGGTCAAAAATTGCACATGTCAAAGGAGGGGGCCCTGATCAATGGTTAAGTCAGGAAGGAACTTAGAATTACAGGATATCAAGGGGGAGGATGTACATATGAAAACAAAAGAACTTTCTTTATCAATAAAAAAGTTACATTAAGTTTGTATGCACTAAACAATTTAAAAGGTCTTTAACACAACATTATAAAGTTTTTTTATTACAAGGAAATATAGTGGAAAAATTAAATTAACTGTCTTACAATTTTTATAATGTTTATAAAGAGATTTTTTTCCATTTATTTTTTATTTTTCAAGCAGCTTATCAAAGATTAATTAACTCAGATATACGCTGTACAGCAGCACATATTTATCAGTTCACACAATATAGGGCCAGATTACAAGTGGAGTGATTTTTAACGCTACCGCACTAACTCTGCTAGAATTAAGCTTTTTGCACATTTCAGCGTTTCGGGTAGCGTGCGTATTACAAGTTGACTTGAAACCTTGCACTCGTAAAAAGCCGAACTTCGAATATCATGCACATGTTAGCATATCCTCCAAAGTCAATGGAGCAAAAAAAAAAGTGGGAAAAAAGCCTAAAACCATACTCGCGCACAAATCCGATCGCATATTCTCAAGTGCTCTAACCTGACATGAAAATATGAATTTTACACATTCCAATGTTCTTCACATAGCAGAATATGTTCTCTTTATTCATAAATACATATTTCTACATATATCTGATGGTGTTTTAGTACAATATACTGTATATCTATAATTATTTATATATACTGTATATATATATATATATATATATATATATATATATATTTTATTATTAATATTATTATTTATAAAATATTTTAACAGGAAGGATACATTGAGATTTCTCTCGTTTTCAAGTATGTCTTGGGTCCATAAAACATTGCATTGATACAATAGGGTACACAAAAATACAAAAACAATATTAATACATACTATATACAAAATTTAACATAGAACAGATAGGAAATATATAATCAACCATGACAGGTGCATTCTGTTTTGAGATATGTAGAGAGGGATCTCTTAAAGGATTTTAGGCTTGGGGAAGGTTTGAAAGTGTGCAGGAGGTTGTTCCATAATCGTGGTGCTCTGTAGGAAAAGGAGGATCGAGCTGCTTTCTTTTTGTGTTTAGGCAAACTAAATAATGTCCTGGTACTGGATCAGAGGTTATAGGAGTTTGGAACAGCCGGGGAGAGCATTCTGCTCAGGTAGGGTTGAAGTTTCCCAGAAAAGCTCTTAAACACAAGGCTGGAAAGATGGAGGGTGTGTCTGGATTCCAGCGACAGGCAGTTTAGTTCTTTTAGCATGTCTAGCATGTCACAATGGTGGGTCCTGTAGTTACATTGTAGCACAAAGCGGCAGAACGAGTTATACAATGTATTAAGGTTATTAATGTGAGTTTGCGGTGCAGGTGCGTATACTACATCCCCATAATCAATGATTGGCATCAGCATTTGCTGTACAATTTTTTCCTTTACTGTAGGGCTTAGGCAGGATTTGTTTCTGTACAGGGCACCTAGTTTTTGATAGAGTTTAGATGCAAGTTTTTCTATGTGGAGGACAAAAGATAGATTGGGGTATAGCAACATACCCAAGTATTTGAAAGAGTGGACTGCGGTCAGTGTGCTATTTGATTTTGCTTTGATGCGTAGATGGGAATTTTTTAGTTTCTGTAATTTAGGTCCCGTTCCAAAGATCATTGTGACTGTTTTGACAGTGTTTAGGAAGAGTTTGTTTTTTTAAATCCACTTTTCTACCTCTGTGAACTGGTCTTGGAGAACTGCCTCAAGCTGCGGCAGATCGGATTTGCTTGCATAGATTACTGTGTCGTCTGCATACATGTGTACAGTTGAGGATTTGCAGACATTTGGCAGATCATTTATAAATAATGTGAATAGCAGGGGGCCAAGAATGGAACCTTGGGAAACACCACACGTGACTGGGAGAGGGAGGGAGTTGCTGTCAGAAATGGAGACATATTGTGATTGATCTGATACATATGATCGAAACCAGGTTAGCGGACAATCACCAATATCTGAGTTTTTTAGTTTGAGCAGTAGTATGTCATGATACTATAGATATATACAGATATATATATATATATATATATATATATATAATATACATTGCAGTAAATATGAATCCGGTGTAGATCTAGGTTACCCACCACTGACAGCCAGCACATAAGATATAGCAAAATACCACTTTAATGTGTAAACAGCATAACGTTTCGGCCCCAAACAAGAGCCTTGGTCACATGCAGCAAGTCACAAACAGACAGGCATAGAATATGTATAGATACCTTAAATACCCCCACCCACCAATCACAAACATTGCACAAAAAAACGCCAAGTCACAGATAATGACATACAGCTGAACAGGGCCGCCATCAGGGGGTGACAGGGGTGACTCCTGTCAGGGGCCCAATGGGCCAGGGGGGGCCCATGAGGCAAGAACTTAAAAAAAAAAAAAAAAAAAACTTTTTTTTTTTTTTTTAATTTTGGCAGCCACCAGTGGGTACTACAGCAGAGTACTAATTGAGCATGGGAAATGTTATTACAAGGAGTAAAGTATTAGCATTTAAGAGGATTTCTGAGTGTGCACTAAACCACTATGCACAGTCTGAGACAGACTTGGCACTTTGTTTGTACAGTGTGTGTCTGAGTCAGACGGCAGATCACTTTCATTTGAAGAGGAGGTAGGACTTACTTACCAAATGTTTTTTATTTCTTTGTGCAATTTCGGATTGTAACTTCAGTGTGGTAGTAGTTGAATGGTGGGGCCCCTTTATGCAAGGACTTTCCAGATGCAAGTAGGCATTTTATCTAAGATTTTTACTAACAAGACCTAAGATTTACTAACGAGACCTTTCCAGAAGTCACCAATCCACCATTTAACCTTTAAATTATTGTTTAGGCAGTTCAGGGCCCTTCCTTTCAGCCACTGCATGCTGTTGTCATCATTTAGTTGACATCTTCCTTTACAAAAAGATAATCAGAACTCCATATTTTGTTTTCTAAATCTTCATTTTTTTACAAAACTGTGGTTTACCTCATTACTTGTCAGGTCAATGTAAACAAGTGCTGAGTGTCTGTTTGGGTGTCTGTGTCTGAGTGTGTTTCTTTGCATGTCTGCTAGAGTGTTTATATGTGAATCCTTATGTGTGAGTGTGTGTGTGTTTCAGTGTATGAGTGTGTCTGTGTTTGTGTATGTTACTATCTTTATAACATTTCCAAGTTTAAATAGACACTTAAGAATAAAGTGCATATACGTTTTAGTCACTTGGTCAAAAATTGCACATGTCAAAGGAGGGGGCCCTGATCAATGGTTAAGTCAGGGGCCCCAAAATTTCTAGTGGCGGCCCTGCAGCTGAACATATTAAATGGTTAAACTAGACCGGAACCGGCCTCACATTACCATTGCAGTACTATACAGAGCGATATTCACAATGCAGCGCGTACCAACGTAATAACGTAATGACGTCATTGCGCGTCACCATGGGAACCTGATAGGACAACGGAGCTAAACTCAGCCCAATCAGAAGTGAGCAAACACGCTCAACTAAGCCCTAGCATAATCGTAACCATGGCAGCAACACGGAGGCACGATGTAGGTTATAGAATATATACCATCAGACACGAACTGAACTCAACAGATGTTGAAACCACATATTAGAAATGTATAGATGTATTGCCCTAATAACATAGTATAGAAACAAAAGAACATAACTAAATATGCCAGAGCCTGTCATATATTGTAACCATGGTAACCTAAGTGTTCAACCCGTGAATTAAAAACAAGCTTCTGATTGGGCTGAGTTTAGCTCCGTTGTCCTATCAGGTTCCCATGGTGACGCACGAATGGCGCGATGACGTCATTACGTTGGTACACGCTGCATTGTGAATATCGCTCTGTATAGTACTGCAATAGTAATGTGAGGCTGGTTACGGTCTAGTTTAACCATTTAATATGTTCAGCTGTATGTCATTATCTGTGACTTGGCGTTTTTTGTGCAATGTTTGTGATTGGTGGGTGGGGGTATTTAAGGTATCTATACTGGGTCATATTCTATGCCTGTCTGTTTGTGACTTGCTGCATGTGACCAAGGCTCTATAGTAGTATGTGGTCTTCCCGACTAGATACCCTAGAGGGAGTTTAAAGGAATAGTTGTGTGTTAGGAGCGCCTATTGAAAGGCTAAGTCTAATAAGGGTTGAACTAAAAAATGGCGTAAGGTGTACCAGCATTTGGTTGGCATATATGGTGAGTTTTATTTCTACTTGTGTAAACATATTTTAAACGATACTGCTCTATGTTGCATTTTTCTTTTTCTTTTTCCTTTTCTTTCTTTTTCTTTCTTTTTCTTTTCTTTTTCCACAGGGATTGGATCATCTTATATTTTTATATAATCATTGTTTTTCACATCAAGTATTTTTAAGAAATTGGTCAGTTGAATTTTCCATCTTGTCAGCTGTTCACAGTTTGATTTTTTAACACAGGTTGCATTTTTTCGTTAACATTATCACTCATTTGATTTTTTACAATTGACTTTTTTTGATCTTTGGATATAACTATTGACTTTATTTTGGACACTTTCTGATTCTTCAAGAGGAGATTCACACAGTTTTATCACACTTTTATCAGGTTTCAACACCATTTTATATATTTTTTTCAAAGGATTATTTTTCTCAACCACGAAGACATTTTTCCACATGTTCTCACCCTAGGTCACACGACCCTTCCCCATTTGCTGTTTTTACTGCATTATTTCTGTATTTATTGTATTATTCTTGCATTTTTCTAACTTCACCAAAATTAATTTTATCATATAACAGATCGTAAAATTGACTTTTATTATTTAAACAGTCCACCATTGATTGTTTTTAAATTTATTTTAAATTGTTTATTTATAAAGTAATATGGATCCATATACTTTTATGCTTTTATAATCTGTTTTCATCTATAGACACCAAGCTATTGCCTTAATAAATTTGTTAATCTTAATGCTACAATAAACTTGTAAATTTTATCTATTTGGGCTCTTTGTGACCAAGGCTCTTGTTTGGGGCCGAAACGTTATGCTACTTACACATTAAAGTGGTATTTTGCTATATCTCGTGTGCTGGCTGTCAGTGGTGGGTAACCTGGATCTACACCGGATTCATATTTACTGCAATGTACATTATTTGGATTCCTAGCCGTGCACTGAGTGGTTGTTACTGTTGGTGAGTGCTGATCTATTACTTTACTATATATATATACCATTTTCTTGGAATAAACAGAGCTTCTGCCATCTCTGTATATGGACCTTGACCTTTTACCAGGAAGGATACATTGAGATTTCTCTCGTTTTTAAGTATGTCCTGGGTCCACAAAACATTGCATTGATACAATAGGGTACAATAAAATTCAAAAACAATAATACACAATATATGCAAATATTTTAAATAGAACAGGTAGGAAATATTATAATCAACCATGACAGGTGCATTCTGTTTTGAGAGGGATCTCTTAAAGGATATTAGGCTTGGGGAAGGTTTGAAAGTGTGCGGGAGGTCATTCCATAACTGTGGCACTCTGTAGGAAAAGGAGGATCGAGCTGCTTTCTTTTTGTATTGAGGCAAGCTAAATAATGTGCTGGTACTTGATCGGAGGTTATAGGAGGTGGGAATAGCCAGGGAGAGCATTCTGCTCAGGTAGGGTGGGAGCTTCCCAGAAAGGCTCTTAAACACAAGGCAGGAAAGATGGATGGTGCGTCTGGATTTCAGCGTCAGCCAGTTTAGTTCTTTTAGCATGTCACAATGATGGGTCCGAGTTATACAATGTATTAAGTTTATTAAGGTGAGTTTGCGGTGCAGGTGCGTATACTACTGTGCTTCCTTTACTGTAAGGCTGAGGCAAGATTTGTTTCTGTACAGGGCACCTAATTTTGGATAAAGTTTAGATGCAAGTTTTTCTATGTGGAGGCCAAAAGATAGATTAGGGTCTAACAACATACCCAAGTATTTTAAAGAGTGGACTGCGGTAAGCGTGCAATTGGATTTTGTTTTGATGCGTAGATGGGAATTATGTAATTTGTGTAATTTAGGACCCGTTCCAAAGATCATTGTGACAGTTTTGTCAGTGTTTAGGAAGAGTTTGTTTTTTGAGATCCACTTTTCTACCTCTGTGAACTGGTCTTGGAGTAGTGCTTGAAGCTGCAGCAGATCATATTTGTTTGCATAGATTACTGTGTCATCTGTGTACATGTGTACAGTTGAGGATTTGCAGACATTAGGCAGATCATTTATAAATAATGTGAATAGTAGGGGGCCGAGAATGGAACCTTGGGGAACACCACACATGACTGGGAGAGGGAGGGAGTCACTGTTAGAAATGGAGACATATTGTGATCAATCCGATACATATGATCTAAACCAGGTTAATGGACGATCAGCAATACCAGAGTTTTTTAGTTTGAGCAGTAGTATGTTGTGGTCTACTGTGTCAAAAGCCTTTGCAAAATCAAGGAAAATAGCTCCAGTTAGGTCTCCTTGTTCCATGCCAGTTTGGATGTTGTTGCAAACTTTTAGGAGGGCAGTTGTAGTGGAGTGATTTGGTCGAAAACCTGATTGATCAGGGGTCAGATAGTTAGAAAGTTGGTAATACTCGCATAATTGCGTATGGACGCATTTTTCTAAGATTTTTGACAATACTGGGAGCAATGATATAGGGCGATAGTTAGAAACCAAGGTTTACTCCCCATTTTTATGAATAGGCACTACTCTTGCAGTTTTCCAGAGTTTGGGTATGTATCCAGACATCAAGGATTCGTTAATTGTTGTGACAGGCTTAGTAATTGCCGGCGCACTGAGCTTCAACAGCATTGCTGGGATTTATTAAGGTGTTTCTTAATGACATTGATGGGTACAGGTCTAAAATGTAACTTCTCTATATTGGGTCTTTGCTGTTTTAGTGGGGCCTGATCCACATTTGTAGTTTCAGGATGCATGCCATTTATTAGTTTGTCAATCAGGGTGGTGGAGCATCCGACAAAATAATTGTTAAAGGCATTTGCTACTTCTAAGGGGAGTTGCAGGTTTTGGTTATCCACATTGACAGTGGAGGGTTGGGAGTGGATTGGTGGATTTTGTAATTTATTTACGAGTTTCCAAAACTTTCTACGGTTAGATATGTTATTGTTCAGATTTTCATAGAAATATTGGGCCTTGGCCAATTTTGTTTGTTTAGTGCATATATTTCACCATTGTCTATATACACAGTGATTGTTCATAGAGCCAGTATGCTTGAACTTTGACCACAATGAATCCCGAAATTGGTACATTTTAATGAGGTCAGCTGTGATCCAATTCAAGTGTGCTCCTTTTACTCTCACCTTACGCAGCTTGGCATGTAAATTCCAAACTTGTAGGAGTTCAGACTGAAAGAATTCAACTGCAGAAGCTAGATCTGGGATTAGGTTTAATCTGTGCCAGGGGAGGTTCTTGATGTCATTTAGAAATGATTGAATATTACATTTTTTGAAGGACCTGGTGATTTTAACCTTGGGAGAGGATTTAGTTGCCTTTATTTTGCGCACGCAGTACACTAAGCAGTGGTTACTGAAATTGTTAGGGAGAACACCTGCCTCCTGGATTCGGTCGGGAGAAGTGGAGAGAATCCAGTCAAGCAGGGTATGATTATGGCTTTTGATGTTTATGCGAGTTGGGTAGGAGATTAGTTGCATTAGCTGCAGAGATTTAAACAGCGAGCGACAACTGTTATTTTTTGTATTCAGCCAATCAATATTAAAATTTCCAAAAAAACAAAATTTCACTTTTTGGATTTTCAGCTATGGATTCACTAAGGAGATGTGCTATGTCCGAAATGGAATGCACAGGGGAGCTAGGTGGGCGGTAGATTCCTGCAACAATGTTTTATTTACTGCATGGGATCTCAATTTTGCCAGAAAGGAAATCAAAGGTGGCAGGAGAGCTAGATTTTTGTATGGGGGTGAACTTTGTTGAAATGTCAACATAAATTACAATGCCGCCTCCTCTCTTTGCTCTGTCAATTCTATGGCATGAATACCCATGTATTGCAATGGCAGAGTCAGGTATTTTTGCAGTTAGCCACGACTCAGAGATCATAATGATTTTGGGCTTGTATTGTAAACACCAAGCTTGTAGTGCATCGATTTTTGGTAGTAAGCTGCAGATATTACAATGCACAAAGGAGAGGCCTTTTTTAGCAGGAAGCAGGGCCGCCACTAGATATTTTGGGGCCCCTGACTCAACCATTGATCAGCCCCCCCCCACCCCTCCTTTGACATGTGCAATTTTTGACCAAGGGACTAAAACGTATATGCACTTTATTCTTAATTGTCTATTTAAACTTGGAAATGTTGTAAAGGTAGTAACATACATACACACACACACAGACACACTCATACACTGAAACACACTCACACATAAGGATTCACATATAGACACTCTAGCAGACACGCAAAGAAACACACTTAGACACAGACACCCAAAGAGACACTTAGCACTTGTTTAAATTGACCTGACAAGTAATGAGGTAAACTACAGTTTTGTAAAAAAAAAAAGGAGATTTAGAAAACAAAATATGGAGTTCTGATTATCTTTTTGTAAAGGAAGATGACAACTAAATTATGACAACAGCATGCAGTGGCTGAAAGGAAGGGCCCTGAACTGCCTAAACAATAATTTAAAGGTTAAATGGTGGATTGGTTACTTCCGGAAAGGTCTTGTTAGTCTCAAAGTCTGTAGAAAGATGTGAATAATTAGTAGTAAGGTCAAAATGTCCTAAAAAGGAACAGACAATGGACACACACACACAAACTCAAACTTGCACATACACCCAAGGAAACACCGACAGAGACAGCCTCAGAAAACACACAAAGACATACACACACACAGAGACATCCACAGAAAACACACAAAGACATACACACACAGAGAGACAACCACATAAAAAACACAGAAAGACATACATACACACACTCTCACTGACACATCCACAGAAAACACACAAAGACATACACACACCCTCACAGAGACACCCACATAAAACACACACCCTCACAGAGACATCCACAGAAAACACAGACATACATACATATATACACAAGCACACACACACACCCTCACAGAGACATCCACAGAAAGCACAGACATACACACCCACCCTCACAGAGGCATCCAGAGAAAATGCACAAAGACAAACATACACACACCCTCACAGAGACACCCACAGAAAAAGCTCAAAGACATATGCACACACCCTCACAGACATCCACAGAAAAAATGCACAAAGACATACACGCCCACCCTCACAGAGAGACCCACAGATAAAAAATACCTACACACTCATAGAGACACAAACCAAAGCACAAAGATATAAACACAGACACCCACAGAAACACTCACAGGAGGAAACATTTATGCACCTTACATCCCCTAAATCAACAGTGTGTGACATGCATGATAATTTTTTTTTTAGAAATTAAGAGATCACTTTTTAAAGAATCATATTTGTAAATGTGCAAACAAAAATAATTCTGTGAATTCAAAATTGTACATTAATGAGCTGGGTAGATGGCTAGATGAAGAAAAGTACCTTTAAAACGTTGACATATGTTTGTTTGTTTTTTCCCCAACCTAGAGCACCACTTCAAATATAGTGTACAATTTTTCCCATCTGTCAGCTGTACTTATGGATTTTGAAAATGCTGTACTCTATATGGTCTTGGTGGGACCATAAGCTGTGGTACTCATACCATTAGATCTGGTTAAATGCAGGATTTAGGCTTGTTGGTATGTATTTCAAAATTAAGTCAGCTGAACCGTTTTAAGTTAACCTGTCTCATTTCAAACACTGAGCAATCTTAGTCTGAGAGTATACAATTTTATGCAGATGTAAAAATCTTAGATAAAATGCCTCCTTGCATCTGGAAAGTCCATGCATAAAGGGGCAGTAAACTGGAATGTAATATATATATATATATATATATATATTATATAAAATGCAAATCTGCCAAAAGGGCATCTACCATTTGTGTATTGAGGAGGAAACATTTCTGCTTGGTTTTAAATATAGAATTTCTACAGCATTGTCAAATAATCATAAATACACTGCTGCTAAAAAAAATGTGTTTTTATGGACCCCTAGCCCAACCATACAACTAATACCACACTGAAGTTACAATCCAAAATTGCAAAAAGAAATAAAAAACATTTGCTAAATAAGTACTACCTCCTCTGCAAATGAAAGTGATCTGCACACACTGTACAAAGTGCCAAGTCTATCTCACACTGTGCATAGTGGTTTAGTGCACACTAAGAAATCCTCTCAAATGCTAATACTTTACTCTGTGTAATAACATTTCCCATGCTCAATTAGCAATCTGCTGTAGTACCCACTGGTGGCTGCCCAAATTTAAAAAAAAAAAAAAAAAAAAAAAAATTTTTTTTTAGTTCTTGCCTCATGGGGCCCCCCTAGCTCATTGGGCCCCTGACAGGAGTCACCCCTGTCACCCCCTGATGGCAGCCCTGGCAGGAAGGCTAGGAATGGAATTTGCTGGGGGACCAGGGTTAGACTCTACATCATTTGCAAGGGCAAGTAACATAAGGAATAGGAATTTGGACATAGTTTTTGTTTGGCCATATAGTGAATGGCATACTTTATAATTTTGTGAGGTGGGGGTTGGAGGGTTATTTTTTATAACTCTCCACCAGCACTCAGCAGATAAGTTACAGCAACAGAGCAGGCCATGGTGTATGATGATTTGTTTTCCAGTTTGAGGTGTGTGCTTATGGCGGTAATGATGTGAACAAAATTGGAGTGAGAAAAGGGTTGTCACGAATATCAGTATGGTCATATTTGGATTCATGTTAGTGCTATGAGGTGTGTACATGAAAATAAAACAAAAATAGTACAATATATATATATATATACTCTATCGATGTGGGATATATAGCTATTTGTAGGGAGAGAGGGTATGTATTCTAAAGGGTTAAGTGAATGGAAGGATGTGCTGATCAGTGTTTGCAGCTGTCAGTTTAGTAAAATGAAAGTTGTGTGGGAGACTATCTATAAATGAGTGATTGAGCCTGCTTGCTCCTGTTTGTGTAAAGGGTCTTTTCATATGCAAAAGAAGGGCAGGGGGGGAGTGTCTTATTTCCCACTTGCAGTGGGCTTTCCAGCTACCTTTTCAACAGAGCTAAACTGAGAGCTTCTAAGTAAGTTTTTAAACAGTTTTATACTGGATTTTTATATCAGTATCTGTGCATCTTATTCTTTATAGTAATGTCTATTAGATGCAGTTATATGAAAATTGGTGTATACTGTCCCTTTAAATTCTCCATTCCCCTTATTAGCTTTGTGGCCCTTCTCTGAAATTTTTCTAGTTCTGCAATATCTTTTTTTGTGATCGGTCCCAAGAACTGCACTCCATAATCAAGGTGAGGTCTTACCAGGGATTTATATACTGACAGAATTATGCTTTCCTCTCTTGAATCAATGCCTCTTTTAATACATGCAAGTATCTTATTAGCCTTTGTAGCTGCTGCCCTGCATTGTGCACCCATCTTTAGCTTGTCATCTATTACTACTCCAAATCCCTTTCCTCCTCTGTTTGGCTAAGTCTTGTCCCATTTAAATAATGTGTTGCCTGCTTATTTTTACTTCCAAAATGTAGAACCTTGCATTTTCCCATATTAAATCTCTTTTTCCATTTACCTGCCCATACTTCTAATTTTTGCAGATCCTTTTGTAACAAAAGTTCATCCTGCTCTGACCTAATGACCTTACTTAGTATCATCGAGGACTTCCGTTTGGGGGCGGAGCAAGCAGGTAGCTAGCAGGTAGCTGCTCCCGTCTGCTTCGTTGCTCAGTACCTGGGGCTGTAATACTCTCCATTCTGCCGAAGTTTACATTGCCCTGACTTGCTATATCAGTGCCGGTATATGATCTGTGGATCTCGGCAGGAAGTCCATACCTGGCATAAACACTGCTTTGTTGCTAAAGCACTTTACTCCTACTCTGCTTGGTTAAAACCTTTACCAGTTGGTTGTTTAGCAGAATATATGGACATAACAGTAATTTCCTCCTTCTCCACTTACCACGACACACCATGGAGTCCTAAGTGTGTAGACCATTGGCGGTTTGGCTGGGACCCGGATTGAACTAGTGCGGCGGGTGGCTGCTGGTCTCTTGGGATGCCCCTGACAGGCGGTGACTTGGCTGAACAGGTGGGAACTCCGCCGTCTACCTGATAGTGACGACCGCACTTGCAAGCAGGGATACTTGGCTGCCGCTGCAGCAGATTCTATACGTGTTCAGCTGGCTGTAAGAGGGGGATGGGCAACTCCCACGGCCCCCGTGTTCCAAGTCCAGTGCGGTGAGCCGACAAGGCTGTGAACAGGGTGATGACACCATAAGAAGCCCAGCGGGGAAAACACTGTGCTGGGAAGCCGGAGCTAAGTTTGAGATTGTTTGAGGAGCGGGGGATCTTTCGGTTCTTCATGAGCTGCAAAATCGGAGCTGAGTCTGAAGCTGCCTGAGCGGTTGAAGAAGGAAAGGTAAATCCCACAGCATTTCATAAATACGCTGCCTCTTGTGCTCTTAGGTGAGCATTAACTTGGAGTTACAGGCGGCAATACTATTGCAAGCTCCACACTTTGCCATATGAAGTTCGGTCCCGATACGGATCTGGTAACCTGGTTGTTACAGAGCAATTTACAGAAAGCTACCTCGGGGGGTTTTGCCACCTGAACTGAAGAGGAGGTATTGTCGGCAGTTGGTTCCCCCGGATTCCAAACATGCTGTTGGGGTAAGAACTTACTGGTATTGCTACAGTTAAATCCGGCACCTGTAAGAAATGTGCTGAGCTGGGATAAGTCTGTTGTTACATAGAAAGGTTTAGCAGATACATTGTTCCAGGAGCTCTGTGGAAGTTAAAATTATACAATATACGTCTTGAATTGACACTTTATATCTGACTGTGGAACATACAACACAGGACATTATTTTTTTTCCCTTTTCCAATAGGTTTATTAGTTGCAGGAAAAAGGTTTATAAGTTAATGTATGCTTTTTATTTTCTATTTTCTTTTTTCCTTTTGTTTTGGTGTTTTTCTTTTTTTTCTCTTGTTTATAGAACATTTTAACTGCAACAGACTGGTAAAGCCTGGTGTATAAGTGTTAATGCATTAGAGTGTATAAACTATTGCACTTTTAGGCCCAGATATCTGTCAGATATATATATTGTTTAAGCTCTTATCAAGCTGTGTTATCTGTACACAAATTGCTTACTAAATAGTAAGCTTAAGACATTATCATTCTCACATTTATTAAAGGCACTGAAATAAATATATTTAAGAGCCAGTGAAACTTAAGTAAGACCAGGGGTGAGCTTGGTCGCTTGTTATAAACCTAGAAAGTACTGCATTGTACCGCATTATTAGGTTAAACCATAGGAACTGACCTAAATTTTCTCTCCATTTTTTTTTCAATATTTAGAATGTACTGAGAATCACTGAATTTAGATTTTTTTGACAGAATTCACTTTAACTGTCACTATTGGCTTATTTTAGTCCCTGTGCACGTGTTTTGTTTTGTTTTTTCGTTTTTTTGTTTGTTTGTTTTTTTCTTCCTCCCCCTCACAGAGTTCACAGTGATTCACCGTTCCCACCCTTTTTTGCACTATAATTGTGCTTATTGACTTTTTAAGCCCCGACTCAAATAGAGTGAGTTTTTTTTTTTTACACTTCGGCCTCCCCCTTTTGGGGATTGTCGCTGATTGTCACGTATATATACATATAGTCACGTATTGGTGTTTATATATAGCACAACCTACACTTACATAGAAGTGAATGGAGAGGTTTATCTCTCAGCAAAAAGGCTCTTCACCTATAATGCCACCTAAGCAGAAAGACAAGAAAGGGAATTCCAAAAATAGAGGTGCCCCATGATACTTCGCAAGAACGAAGTGCTTTAAAAAATTTTAATGATATGTCAGAGTTTGCCGCTGAAGTGGCGAAAATGATGGCTCCACACTTGGACTTAGTCAAACAAGAAATAAAGTCAGAGATTTCCAATCTTACAAGTGAGATTAGGCAATTCACTGCTAGAATGGAGGAGGTTGAGACAAGAGTGTCTGATTTGGAGGACAGAGTGAACGCCGCGGGTTCGGTAGCAGCTGCGCAGGATAAGGCCATCACTTTGTTACAAGCTCGAGTAGAGGACCTTGAAGATAGGTCAAGGCGTAACAACTTGCGAGTGATTGGCCTACCTGAAACAGCTGAATTCCAAGATTTATTACATTTTGTCTCTGTGACTCTGCCCCAGGCGCTCCTGATTCCGCCCCCTCCCACACCATTTTTGATAGAAAGAGCACATAGAATAGGGGCACTTAGAGAAAATAACACTACACTTAAAACGGTTATTTTTAAGTTTGTCAATTATCAGGACAAAGTTTTATTTTTGAGCCATTACAGAAAACTTAATTCTCTTAATATTAATTCATATAGAATTTCAATTTTTCAAGACTTCTCTGCGGAAACTAGGACCAAAAGAAGAAAAAATGTCCGCTTTCTTTGATAAATTTTTGAAAGCGGAATGCAATGTTAGATTGGTCTATCCAGCTAAACTTCTAATTCACAAGGCAGGAATTTCATATGTAGTGAATAATATTGAAGAAGCGATATTTTTATGCAAAAAAATGGGCATACCCTGAGAAGGTATCAAGAATGATGAGAAAGGTTGCATAGAAGTTTATTAGTAGAATTAAGAATGGAATATGTTGTTCTTTTTAGGTATCTGTGTTTTAAATTTTTATCCACATATTTTTGTTGTTTGGGTTTTCCTTTTTTTTTTCTCTTCTTTTTTCCCCCTCCATCCCCCCCCCTCGGCCTCTCTTCCCCCCCCCGCAACAACTTTTGTCCACCTTACTCTAATATATAGATGGGACGTTTGGTAGTGTCTCTGGTTAAGATTCATGTTAGAGACCCTTAATTTGGTTTCTTGGAACGTGGGGGGCATAAACTCCCCAATAAAGAGGAAGACTATAATTAAACATCTAGCAAAACTAAAACCAGATTTAGCCTTCTTACAAGAGACACATCTAAAAAACCCTGAATTTCTAAAACTGCAGACTAACTGGGTGGGGAGGTAATTGGGGCCCCGTTTAATGCGTGTAAAAGAGGAGTGGCTATTCTTTTCAACAAACATTTAGAGTATAAAATAGATTCTTCCATTATAGACCAGGAAGGGCGTTTCCTAATTATAGAAATTACAATTAACAAAATACGTTATGTATTGTGTAACATATACGGGCCAAATAAAGTTGATAAGCCATTTTGGGACAGGATGGTGTTTCATCTACATAAATTTATAGGCCAAAATCTTATAGTGATGGGTGACTTTAACTTAATTGCAGATCCTATCCTTGATAGATCAAATATAGACAATAGCCGTACTCGTGATAGGAAGACGCACATCCTCCAAAAATTTTGCTCACAACTGGGTTTAACAGACATCTGGCGCACACAAAACCCAGATCTAAGAGCCTTTACATGTCTAGCAAAAGGTCAGCAAGCTCTTTCCAGGATAGATCTCTTTCTGATTGCAGAAACTATGATTGGCTTAGAATGGAAAGCGGACATTAGAGATATAACAATTTCAGATCACGCAGTGATTACATTATCACTTAACGTATCACGCATACAAGTTAATACCAATCAAACTATTTTTTTCCCAAAATATTTACTGAATAGTAGTAACTTTCAGAACTGGTTGAATAATCAATGGAGAGAATACGAGAACATTAACAAAGAGTATAAAGACAGACCTGAGGTGTACTGGGAAGCGGCTAAAGCCGTACTAAGAGGTAAAATTAAGGCATACATGTGTAAACTTAAAAAAAGAATTAGACAACAGGAGACACAATTGAGTAATCAATTAAAGAACACATACAGAGCATATTTGAGTGACCACACGATTGATAAATGGCGAAAATATATAGATGCCAAGACCGCGAGAGATGTATTTATTAAACAAAAGACTGCATTAGAGCTTCAGAGACAAAAAGCTCTGTATGGTGGTTTTGCTGGCAGATCTGCCAAATTTTTGGCCAGATTAATGGAAAAAAACATCGGAATTCTATAACGGCCATTAGATCTAATTCAGATAGGTTTACCAACAATTCAGATATTATTAAAAAAAATTATGATTATTTTAGCGCCCTTTACAGAGCCGAAGAATATCCGGTAGATAGACAGAAAGTATTTTGGGAAAAAATTAAGACTCCCAAAATTTCTCCAGAAATTCTGTCGGAGATCAATAAACCGATTGACATGGAAGAAATTCTTGTAGCAATTAAAGTTGCTAAAACAAACAAAGCAGCTGGGCCAGACTGTTTTCCCATTGAATTTTACAGGATTCTCCAACCACACATTATCTTAGCCCTCGAGAAATTGTTTAACTATTATTTTATCGAAAATAATAAATGCTCTCCATATTTCGCAGCTGCGGTAATATCTCTGATTCCCAAAAAAACCAAAGAGCCAGACCTTCCAGAATCATATAGGCCAATTTCCGTTTTAAACACGGACTATAAGTTGTTAACAGCTATATCAGCAAAAAGATTAAAACCATATTTAGGCCTAATCATTCATGAAAATCAGTCAGGTTTCATGGCAGGGAGGAATCCTACCAAGAATACGTGAAAGGTCATGACTCTATTAGACTTCTTTTGGAATAAACTTAGAACAACAAGACAGAGACATGGCTGTTTTAGCCTTATTAACACGACGCAGAGAAGGCGTTCGACCGTATTTCTTGGAAACACCTTTTTTTCACCTTAGAACAATTTGGCATTACAGGACACATCTATAAATTTATTCAGTTAGTATATTCCACCCCTATTTCATCATTACTAATTAACGGTCAAATATCACAGTGTATGACCCTACAACGGGGTACTCGTCAGGGCTTCCCATTATCTCCATCGTTGTTTAATTTATCATTGGAGCCGCTAGCGATTTTGCTTCGACAACAATTGGAAGGGATTCGTATCGGAGATCAGAAACTAGTATTATTAATGTACGCGGATGATGTACTCCTATGTCTGAGTAATATTGAGCAAAGTCTTTCTTTGTTATTAGAATCAATTGAACTATTCGGCTCTATTTCGGGATACAAAATTAATCTTGCCAAATCTGAATTACTATGGCTTAATAAGAAAGAGCAATACTTTAGACACCCGTTTACCGAAACTTCACAAATACACTATCTTGGTATTAAACTAAGTGCAAATCCAGATGACTGGTATAAGCTAAATTTTGGTAAATGTTTTCTAGAATGTAAAAAAAAGATGGATGGATGGAAAAATCTACCTATTTCGCTAACAGCTAGAGTCATACTCATTCTCTTTCCCAAATTATTTTACCTCATACAAAATATCCCAATTCCCATTCATAATATAGATATAAGTAATTATAATAAGGCATGTTCCAATCTAATTTGGAAGGGAGCCAGAGCGCGTATCTCGGTTTTGCGTCTTATGTGTAATAAAGAAGCAGCAGGCCTTTCTCTTCCTAATCTACAATTTTATAGTTTGGCAGCACGGGTAAAAGTTGCGGTGGATTGGCTAACTGAACGAGAACAGGTCTCGACAATATTTTGGGAAACTACCCTGGCAGCTCCATTTCGTTTGGATGCTATTCTACATTGTCCAATGACTGCGCTACCATCAACACTCTTTGTTCTCAGAACATTTAGATATATTATTCTAGCATGGCAAAAATTTTGCGCCTTTGCAGAGTGTTCGCCCTATGTCTCTAAATATCCACCTATCACAGGAAACCCGAATTTTGCGCCACGATTGTCAGACAAAGCTTTTAGGGTATGGTCTTCTAAGGGCTTGGTATATGTTGCTCAAATGCTAGATTCAGATCTTGTTCCATTAACTTTCACCAAATTAATTCATCTATTTGGGCTCAAGAATAAAGATTTTTATGCGTATCTGCAGTTAAGGCATTTTATACTTGAGCTTAAGCAAAGTTATGGAACAGAGTGGTCTCTTTTGGAGCTTCAAACTAAAATGAATAATTTTCAAGGTGGCTTTTACTCTATAGCTCCTTTTTATAGCCTTCTAAATCAAGGGCCGTCGGCTGCTCAAAGAGAGTTTATAGCCGTGAAATGGAGCAAGTTTTTTCCTGAGATAAATACCCAGGTTATCGAGAACACTTTTAAAATAATTGGACAAAGCTGGGTTTTGACTACCTGGAGAGAGTCACAGATTAAGCTATCTTTTATGACATATTTAACCCCGGCTAGATTGGCTAGTTGGTATAGGGCGAAGATTGTATGCCCCAAATGCTCTTCCTCTAGGGCGGACCTTTTACATTGTTTTTGGACCTGCCCAAAGATTGGTCAATTTTGGCTTAAGGTAGTATATTGGATGCAGACCATTCTCAAATTAGATTATCACCTACAGCCGATGGAAATATTTTTCTTAGGAAAACCGCAGACAACTCCCCGAAACCTTAAATTAATTAATTTGATCATATTTTTATGCTGTAATATATTATTGAGAGCATGGAAAGCGAAAGCTGCCCCTAGTTTAAAAGAGCTTAAAAATGCTTTGATTGCTCATTATACACTCGAACAATGGAATCTACAAGATTCTACGGAGGTAAAGTTAGCACTGTTTTTTAAGCAATGGAAAACTTTTATTTTGTCATATCCAGTGGAAACTCAAATCAGATTGGTTAAACCGTTTAGGGATACCGCATATGTGCAATTACAAGTATTGGCTGGTCATTTTCCCAGTATATGGTGTAATAGTGGGGTGTCGTGAGGGGATTAGAGTTTGGATAAGATGTGGTCGGAGGGGAATGTTGGGTGGTGGATTTTTTTGTTTCGGCCCTTTTTTTTTTTTTTTTTCCTGGTTTTATTGTTTCTTTTTGAGATACCATGTTAGGAAAGTACCTTGAGTTCGAATCCTAGCATTACAAGGTCAGGTTAGACCAAGTAGGAAGTTAGATACATCAGTAAAGAAGATTTGCTACAGTTTAACTAACAAGAGGCATGTAATAAATATATAGAAAATAAGAAGTAGAACGTAAAAATTTATATTTGTGGTATATGAACAATAATAGAAGCGTGTGTAGACTTTTTGATTAATTTGCAACGATTGTTTCATTAGTTGATATAAGTCTTAAAGAGCAGTAAGGAAGATGATTTAAATTACTCGATTCAGTTTGTCGCAGATTTATATGCTGTTACAGAAAAATTGTAATTCATATATTATGTTGTATCTTGTTTTTTCCTTATCTCTGTGGTTATTGTCAGAGTGTTTATGCATTTATGTTGTTGAATAATAATAAAAAATTATATTTAAAAAAAAAACTTAGTATCATCTGCAAAAATAGAGATGTCGCTATTTAATCCTTGCTCCAAGTTATTTATAAAAATATTAAAAAGAACAGGTCCCAGTACTGATCCCTGGGGGACTCCACTGATTACCTTTGTCCAATCTGAGTATGACCCATTCACTACTACTCATTGCTCTCTCTCTTTTATCAAGTTATTTATCCATGAGCTAACATTTTCAGATATTCTCAGTTTCTTAATTTTGTGCATTAATCTCTCATGTGGCACTATATCAAATGCCTTTGCAAAATCTAAGTATATCACATCAACTGATTCCCCTTTATCTATATTTTTACTTACTTCCTCATAATCTTGTTTACACAAATGTGCTCATCAATGTAATCCCTTAAAATATCTTCCCCTCTATTGATGTCAGACTAACTGGTCTATAGCTTCCTGGATCACCCCTGCTTCCCTTTTTGAAGAGTGGCACCACATCAGCTTCACGCCAATCCTGGGGTACCATGCCTGAGGATAATGAGTCTTGAAAAATTAAGAGTAGATGTTTGTCTATAACAGTGCTAAATTTGCTTAACACCCTTGGGTGTATTCCATCTGGGCCTGGAGTTTTATTTACCTTAATATTATCACATTTTTTCTTGATAGCCTCTATACATAACCCAGTTAATGGTATGGGTTGTGTATACTGAAGAAAAAAACTGGTTTAGTACCTCAGCCTTCTCCCTGTCACTGTTAACCATGCTATCCTCCATGTATTTTAATGTACCTATCATGTCCTTCTTAGATTTTTTGCTATTTATGTACTTAAAGAACCTTTTAGGGTTAGACTTAGAATCCTTTGCAATTCATTTTTCATTTTGACACTTTTTTGTTTTGCGAAACAGTTAACGAGAGCTCTGAGGTTGCGCTATCCCGATGCATGTTAATTTCAATTCCACTCAAGCGATCACGTTTACTTTCAACTTGTAATACGAGCTCTACAGCCGCGATAAAACCGATATCGCACGTGCATAGCTGTTAGCTCACCCCTCGTAATCTGGTACATAATAAGCAATAGCATTATATAACAAAACAACTGTACCTGCTTCAAAATATATTAAGTAGAACATTTTGGTATTTATTCACCTTGTTTTACAACAGAGGCTGATAAGTGATATTGTTTGACAACAATTTAAGGGACAGTCTACAATATAATGTTTATTGTTTTAAAAGAAAGATAATCCCTTTATTACCCATTCCCCAGTTTTGCATAACCAACACTGTTATAGAAATACACTTTTTACCTCTCTGATTACCTTGTATCTAAGAACCTTCTTCCAGCCCCCTGATCACATGACTGTGACTGTTTATTATCTATTGTCTTGCATTTGGTATTGTCGTGTGCTAACTCTTAAATAACTCCCTGTGCATTAACACAGTGTTATCTATATGACCCACATGAACTTATCAGTTTCTTGTTGTGAAAAGGCATTTAAAAAATCATTTGATTAGAGGCAGCCCTCAAGGGCTTAGTAATTAGCATAGTAGCCTACCTAGGTTTTGTTTCAAATAAGAATACCAAGAGAACAAAAGCAAATTTGATGATAAAAGAACATTGGAAAGTTGATTACAATTACAAGTCCTATTTGAATAATGAAAGTTTAATTTTGACTAGACTGTTCCTTTAAGGGCAGGTGTAATTCAGACAGCAAAATAGAGTTTGTGCAAACACGACTGTATGAAAAACTGAAAACCCTGTTAATAAACTTATATTCCACAAAGCCTTGTTTGGACATTCTCTTTTATTAGCTGTTGTATATCTGTCCCTAACTATTCTCAGCAGTAGAGTGAGATAACAGGAAAACTTAAGTTTAAACATGGCAGTGCCCATTACTTTCTATTATTTAGAAAATAAACAATTTTCAGATTTAAATTACAAACTAATAAAAGTATATTGCAAAATGTATTTTAACTACACATAATTAAACATTATATATTAAAATCTCATACTGTTTCATATCCCTTTAAAGTGTTATGTAAGTCAATGGTATATCAAGTATTTACTTCTGTTATCAAATTTACTATGTTTTATTTGTATCTTTTGTTGAAATGAATATAAGTAGGCTCAGAATAGTGTACTTGCCTGGAGCACTATAAGGCAGCAGTTGCAAGAATACTTTTGCAAAAGCACAAGATGGCGGGGGCGTGTCTGGGCTATGGGCCAAGATGGCCGCTAAACTGGGAGCTCTGGAATACAGTTTTACATTCCGTCTGTAAGCTGCTAACTACATAGCCATCCAGCTAAAATTTATATCTCAAGTTGTAGGGGACATTTGGCTGAATAGACTGATATAAGAATTTTTTCCAATATCGCAGGACTTCCCAGTCTGGACTGCTGAAGGTCCCTGGCGGCTCTTAAGGAGCGGGATCTCAGCTTCCCCCCCCCCCCCGGGGAACCGGGTAATCAGAGAATACAGAGATTCTCTACATACCACTCACACCATGGAGGAGGACTTTTGCGATAAGGTACAAGCCCTATTTGATGAATCTGAGCGGCTGATGCTCTACAAATTTGCTTGCTTGGGAATGTGAGATAAAATCTCTTTACCCCTCCCAATGTACCTAGGAATCTAGCTCAGGTGACAAGTCGTGTGAGATTTTCAGCATTTGCCCTTTGGTGCAGGGGACCCCATGTAGTGAATGGGAGACAGGGAGTCTGAAGTTACTGAAAGGGCAGTTAGAACGTTATGTTAGGATAATACAGTGAAGGCACATGACTTACATTATGATTTCAAAACAACTGTATATATTTTAATGGATATGAGATATATATATATATATATATATATATATATATGTGTGTGTGTGTGTGTGTGTATATATATGTGTATATTTTGAAAGCATGAATATCTTAGCCTCTGTGTGTTTAAAAATATGAATAGATGTTTATGGACCTGAAGAGAAGTGATTATTAACATTTATTTTTTTTATTTCAGATCTACATAGACAGGATTCACTTGGAATACAGTACAATACTGAATTAAAAATAAGCTAATAATTAGCAGTATTAAATTGCCTTAATATAATAAAATGTTAATAATATAACATATTTGGTATCAGAATAATCAGAAAAAATAACCTAATATTAACCATCTGTAATTGGGGTTATATTAATGCAGAGAGTGTAATCTGATTAAATAACCATTTTATGAAAAAAAAATTAACTTGCTTAAAAATGTTAGAAATGGTCTTGTTGTATTGTTTGTTTGTACGTCTGCTGCCACCTAGTGTTATGATGCGGAATTGCAACCATGAGATGATTGGTTGTTGCAAAGAATGCATTTCCTTGACAACACATTTACCAAATAAACCAATCCATGTTCAGTTGCAAAGAACCAATCCAAGAAAAGGCCGTGGGCGTTTCCAATATTCACCAATGGCTGATAAATAATCAAAAAGGGGAGGGGTGAGATCAGATGATTTAAACCCCAGCATAGAGACTAAAGAGGTGGTGTTGACTGATCCAGAAAGGAGTAACTGCTGCAGTTATTAATCAAAAGCACACACCTACTATTGGACTCCATATGCTTTACCCCAATTTTGAATTTCTGAGGTGAATTGGACCTGTTAAGAAATATTGGAAACTGGATTTCTGTTTATTTGGTGAAGTATATTGTATTTTAAATTGGTAGTCATAAGCCTAGGTATTGTTAAATCTGTATCTGATTTGCTAAGTAAATCATCTGTGCAAGTTCTGATATTGTAAGTTAATTCTGAATTAGGATAAATTGCAGTTAAATAGCAGAATATATATATATATATTATCCTATTGTTGAAAGAGCACAGTTTAGAATTGTACTGCTTGGATGTTAAAGGTTTTTAGTCCCATTGTGTTAAATAAATAAGGCTGAATGGTGAAGGTATATTTTTCTGGGTTTTATAAGAAGGATAGCATATTTTAAGAGTTGGTTTTAACGCATATAAATTTTGTGTCATATTCTAATATTGCAAATATATTTCAAAAATGTTCATGGATATTAACTAAATAAAAGAGTTCAGGTATTTATATTAATTGTATTTGTTGTCTTAGTAGAAGTATATTGATTATGGGTTCAGTCTAAAGGAAGATTGTTAATTATATCCCCTGCCATAAACTGATATATTATTTGGATAGCACTACTAAGATTTTCATAAATATACTGACATAATAATTGGAGGCACTTTTCTGAGATTTAATAATATCCATCATAATTGATATAATATATTTGTATGTAAATAGAAATTATTATAAAAGAGAGAAAAAAAAAATTCATATTTCAATATTAATATTTTGAAGATATAATTTTTTTGAGAAGTTGAAATATTAATTTTCATATTTCGAGATTGACATTAATATCTTGAAATATTATTAAAGATTAATTTTGAAAAATTAATAAAAATATAAATTTTTCATATTTCAAAATTAATCAAAAATATTAATTTTTCATATTTTCAAAGTTAATTAAAAATATAAATTTTTCATATTTCAAAATATAAATTTTTCATATTTCAAAATATTAATTTTTCATATTTCAAAATTAATAATATATATTTTTTTTGAAATATAAAATTTTTCCTTCTCTCTTTTTATTGGCAAAAATTGTATTAGCGTTTTAGTTTAACTAAGTACTAAACCAATATAATAATGTCTGTAGCCAGAAGTGACTCATTTAATTCTATACATAGCAATGAAATTGGTCCCATAACCATACCTATTACTAAAGGTCAGGTCCTTAAGAAAGATATCTTAAGTTACCTTAAAGGGAAGTTTAATATTGCGGGTGAATTAAATGATTTTATGGATACGCTTGAAACTAGGGCTAAAAATATTACCATTAATAATAATATGTGGAATGAAGAGAATGAATTCTTCCAGGAATTATTAATGATTAATCAATGCACAGCTCCCAAAAAGCGAGACGAACTAATACTAAAATCCTGGCCCCTTTTAATATGCATAATTGATGAAATGTCGTTTTGTGTCACAGACAAACGATTGCAAATACAGGAGCTAGAAAGTAATATTCGTTCCTCGCGCAGACGTGAAGAGGGTTTAAAAATAGCCAAAAATAAAATGGATGAACTTGCCCAAAACCTAACAGCCTTAGATAAGCATAATACAGACTTAATCGCACAGATACAAGATTTAAATAAACAGCTTGCGCAAAGCCAGAGAGAATTAAGCGATTTAAAAAGGTCATATCGCCATAATGAAAACTCCTATATTAGCAGTGAGAATAATGCAGATAATGCTAACTCCTTTAGCGAGCGCGTCAGGGACGAGGTACAAAAATATATAGAACAATATAGACAAACGACCCCTAACGGGTCAGAAATAGATTTCCCGAATAGACAGTCACCTCATGATGCAAATCCAGAGGATTGCTGTAGCGCAGCTGGCACGGGGGAGGGAAACTCTAACAGAGAATCCCAAAATAAATCTGATAAAGTCTATGATTCCCATAAAATAATCACCTTCGTACAACGCGCAGTACCTATATTCTCCAATAAGAGAACAACATCTGTAATTGATCATTTACAGGCTTTTGAAAATGCGTTAGCTATAATGAATGTTACAAGTGAGAAATTGAAAATTGAATTTCTGCCTTGGGTATTTGACAGTAAGCATCACAAATTCTTTGCTTCACTAAAGGATATGAATATTCATTCCTGGAATGGGGTAAAACGACAATGCAGAAAAGAATTCGGGCAATATCGCACTAAAACTGCAGCGAAAATAGCGGTATATGGTTTAAAGTGTCGTGCGAATCAGAGTTCAATCGAATTCCTTTCTGTATTGAAAAATGCGTACAGTATGGCTGAAGATAATCCCAAATTTGATGGTTCAGAATTTGTAAATTTATTTTTTGAAGCACTGCCTACACCCATCAAAATCAACTTAGCTAGAGATTTTGATGAGGACTGCTCATTGGAATGGCTGATCAAAGAGAGTACAAAATTATACTCTATTCAGCAGTCCAGTGAACAGGGGGTGAAAAAGGAGTCAAAACCCAAAATTGTGGCAGAAACTAGGGTGTCACCTAGCCCCCTCAATTTGGAGTCTAACAAGAGAACTTATGCAGAGGTGGCCAGTCAAAACAGGCCATCTCCACAGAGGTTCAATTCTGCCCCTCCCCCTACACAGGTTGAGGCGCAGGGAGACTATAACCAAAGTGGGGGACATAATCAGGTGAATAATTACTCACAAAGAGAATACTCACCAAATAATTGGTATCTGCGCAAGGGTAGATACAATAGGCGGGAAAGATATTCTCAGGGTAACCAGACACCCCAGGTATATAATGCTCCCCAAAGTACTAATACTGAACAAGCTGAACCCCAGGGGCAACCACGCCAGAATAGAAATAGTGGCCCTGATTCTGAGGGAACCCAATGGTCCAGGAATCAGTACAATGGGGCACCAAGAGATAGGCACAGGGGTAGAGGTAACTTGTACAATCAGGTAGATATGCTGTTTACCCAGTTAAATCGGTTGAGCGAACAAATCGCTAATATGAGTCAAAAATCTACGGCTCAGCAACCGAACAATACTTTTTTAGGGGTACAGCCAGTGGTCAGCAGTGGACCACAGGCACAGTCATAAATACTGCAGCATCACCTGAGGGGGAGGGGAGAGATATACAAAATGTAATAATAAATATCAATGATACTAATCATGTTCTCTCCCCACAGACCGAAAACGGACAATTTAACTGTGGTGACAAGCAACCTTATCCGGGAAAAGTTAACAAATCTCTTCCCTTGCAGCTCTCTCTTAACCTTATCTCCACAGATGCAGTACAAAAGAATCCAGCCGACCCTGTCATAGAGGAAACAGGTAGGTATGAAGGTTCCTCTGCATCGAATGACACGGCGAATTCAGGTAACACGTGGCGAAGCCCACAGATGTGTGAGAATGCCAATTTTATGTGTGAAATGGTAGAAACTGCAGGAAGATATTATGTATTAGTTGAGCTGCAAGATTCAGTCTCCAACCCTATCAGGGGATTAATTGACACTGGGTGACAGGCGACTATCTTATCCCACAGGTACTACACACAGCTAAATGAGCTAACACCCCACAAAACTAAAATAAAATAATTTGACGGTTCTCTAATAGGTGTTGGGGGTGACTCCCTAAAAGTTTACGGCACTGCATGGTTAAAATTTAAATTGGGGAACAGGGTCATAAGACACCCTGTCATCATAGTGAATCTGCCAACTGATCGTTTAATTATTGGTAGTGATCTCCTGAAACGATTAAGCACCATAATTGATTGCATAAATAATGTAATTTGGTCACAAGTTAAACGGCCTATCAATTATGAAAAATCTGGTATATCTCACGCCCGACATAGCTGTCACGTGGTGGAAGAGAAACCAGATGCTGTGGAGATTCATTTCAGGAATAACTCTGTACCTGAAATCACTATTCTACAAATAGATGATCAGACTCCTTTTAGTGGCTCTGATGGTAATACTTTTAAAATTTCGCCCGGAAAGATAACGAATATCTCCCTAGATGGCGATATATTAACCATATCACTCCACAAGGTGGATCCTAAAATCCCTAAAGGGGGAGACCATGCTCAATACCTCACAGGGATTGAGAGAGTTAAAGAGGATCTATTTATCCCTATACAAGTACATGACCTTGGTAAAACCAAGTATGCTAAAATAAACTTAAAACAGGAAGCTAGCTATATAAGCGAAGGTTTATTAGCGCAAATAGCTGAACCTAAAGTGATTAAATATCTTTCTCCCCAAGACCACTGTGTCAACGGCCTGGAGGACAGGTCTGAAAGCTATAACATCACAGCTAAGTGCTTATTATCTATCTCTATTGGTAATAAGTCAGTGAAGCACCTGTTTTTAGTTTTAAATACTCCCCATAATCAAATATACATTGGCAATGATATCTTACATAGATATGCCATACAAATAGATTTGATTAATTCTTGCCTCTGGAGCAGGTTAAAGGGGGACCCTGAAGTATTTCAGGATGAAAATGCAGCCCTGAAATCAAACCAGCAATTGCCATATGCCGTGAATATGCAGGTATCTAGCGATGTTATAATTCTTGCTGGGGCTGATAAATTTCTTTTACCCTTACAGGTAAAGAGAGGTCAGAAATTAAAAACTTCTGAAACACTAATTTGCCTCTCCCATAGAATACAAAATCTGGGTGTCACAGTGACTTACACTCCTATGGTGAATATTGGAACTATTCCAATACATATTATTGTGCATAACATGACCCCACAGGATATAACCTTATCCAAGGGAACTACCATAGGATATGCACTGGAATCAAGTTATTAGACTTTTGGATTCCAGAATAATGTAATTGGGCTAATACCTGAAGGATACCTAACTGAAGAACAATTAATAGAACAATACTTTGCACCTATGCCAGAGGGTCTATTTAATGTTCAGTCTATTTATCCCTTCAGCTCAGAGGAAGGCATCTGTAAAATTGAAGAAGCCTCTCTAGTGTTTGATCAGCCAATCAAACAGCAAGATTACCCCAATACCCAGAGTCATGGGAGCAATGTAAACTATAATCAAGGGGATCTCACCTCTAGGTTGGAAGAAGCCTATGAAATAGGACAGCCTGAAATCTTTCCAGGATTTCAGCAAATAGTCGAAGAGCAAATATCCTTAGCTAATGGCTGTTCCAGTGATGATGAACGCCAACAGCTGTGAGAACTCCTGATGGAGTACAAGGATATTTTCGCTAAGGATTCTTATGACTGTGGTACTACAGACTTGCACATTGCAAGGATACAAACAGATCCTAATGCGCCACCTGTATTTGTCAAACAATACAGACTTCCCTTAGCCTCATATGATTCTCTTGCAGAGATCATAAGGAATTTGGAAGAAAGAGGTATTATCAGACAGGTGCACAGCTCTTATAATAATCCTATTCTAGGTGTCCTTAAGCCCAATGGACAATGGCGTTTGTGTGCTGACTTAAGACAGCTAAACAAACGAGTATACATGTCTGGTTGGCCTGTACCATACATTGACCAGTGCCTAGCACAAATGCAGGGATCCAAAATATTCACTGCCATTGATTGTGCACAGGGATATTGGACCATAAAGGTACATGAAGAGGACCAATATAAGCTAGCATTCTCCTTCCAAAAGGTTCAGTATGCATTCCAGAGACTTCCATTTGGATACATAAATTCTGGACATGAATTTGCTGTATTCATGCATAAGGCTATGCCTGATGCACTGGAAAGGGGGACCTTATCTTATGTTGATGATGTTTTAATCAAAAGCACAGACTTTGAAAAACACGTCGCAGAGCTTAAACACGTCCTCAGCCAACTTAAAAGGGCAGGTGTCAAATTATCGCTACAAAAGCTCAATGGTGCCGCACTCGTGTAAACTTCTTGGGACATGAAGTTACCTCTGAAGGATTAAATCCCCAAAAGAAAAAGGTGGAAGCTATAGTGAATTCTAAAAACCCAACTAACTTAAAGGAATTGAGATCATTCCTGGGTATGACAAATTATTCTCGCAAATTCATTGATAATTATGCGGAATTAGCTAAACCACTACTACTTCTTCTAAAGAAAGATGTGAAATGGCACTGGAGTGAGTCTCAAGAGACAGCCATCAGAGAGCTGAAAAGAAAACTCACTCAAGCACCTTGCTTAGCGTACCCTGAAGGTGGTAAACCTTTCTTCTTAGAGACAGGTTACACAGATATAAGCATGAGTGCTGTTTTATACCAAAAGCATGATAATTTGAACAAAGCCATTGCTTATGCGAGCAAAAATCTATCCCCAGTAGAAATAAAGTTTAGCGATTGCGAAAAAGCCCTCTTATCTACTGTATGGGCTCTACAAAATTTCCGCAGCTATATACAAGGCGAGAAAATTATTGTAGAAACGGCCCACCAGCCTTTACTATATTTGCAAAGTGAGAGAATAAGAGATGGGAATTTGTCAAATAGCCGCATAACAGCGTGGACTCTTTCCTTGCAAGGCTGGCCATTAGAAATTCGCTACAAGCAGAATAAAAAGAACCCAGTCGCACAGGGGCTTGCTGAGCTCCACGACTGTACTGCTAGAGATCCTGGGGAAGAATTATCAGAAGATGATTTTCTGGAGGAACAATTGCTTTCCCCATATAAAATGTACAATGAGGACCATTGTCAAACATTACCTTGGGTATATGTTGATGGTTGTTCTTACCATGCCACTATTGATAATGAGCGCAGATTAGTCGCTGGCATTGGTATAACTGGGGCAAATGGATTCCCAAATATATCTATAGGTTTCAACATTGGACCAAGATCCAGTCAAGTTGCAGAAATAACTGCTGTTTTCAAAACCATTGAAATGGCTATTGAACATGGTATTCATGAATTTGTGATCATAACTGACTCAAATTATGTGTGTGACAGTTTTGTTGAATACCTGCCAACTTGTTGAATACCTGCCAACTTGGAAAAGAAATGGCATGCAGAAAAGCAATAACAAACCAGTCAAGCATGGCAAATTGTTCTGCGAGATTGATAATCTGGTAGTATCCAATGATTTAATCATACACTGGAAAAAGACCAAGGGTCATTCCAGAGTTCTAGGTCCGGATAAGGAAGGCAATGACCTTGCGGACTCATTAGCCAAACAAGGAGCCATAACTGGAGAACTCCTTAATATTGACCACTTAATGGGTGCAATTCAGGTAGAAGCCATTACCAGAAACCAGGCAAAACAACAGAGTGAGCCTAACTTGGTACAATGGAGTCAGGATTCTCCTAGTGAGGACCTGATCACTAGTCAAAAAGAAGACCCCATTGTAGGCATCTTCTATAAACACATAGAAGATCCTGAAAGCAACCCCATCTCAAAAGATGATTGTATTGGCAAAGAAGATCTTAGAATCTTAATAAAATCTAGATCACAATTCAAGTTACAGGATGGTTTGTTAATTAGAACTTCCAAAACTGGCATCCAGCAGTGGGTAGTACCCACCAAATTCAGAGGTCTAATGCTTCAACATGCCCATGATGCTCCCACATCTGGTCATCGCGGTGCCAAACTCATGTACGAAATATTGCGTGATTATGCTTTTTGGCCACACATGTTGAAAGATGTTCAAACCTACTGTCAAGGGTGTTTAATCTGTCCACAGTTCCAACCCACTGCACCAACGCATAGAGCGCCATTGCAGAAAAGGGGGATGGTAATGCCATGGTCAGATATACAAATTGATTTTATTGGCCCAGTAACAAGATCATCAAGAGGTAACAAATACATGTTAACCGTGACATGCCTGTTCACTAAATGGGTAGAGTGCATTAGTGCACCTAACAATAGTGCTGAAACATGTGCAGCATTGCTCATCAACCATGTATTTTCCAGATTTGGTTTGCCCCAAAGAATCGAATCAGATCGGGGGACCCACTTCACTAGCGAAGTGATGACAAAAATGTGGAAAATACTAGGGGTTAAAAGAAAGCTCCATATTGCTTAAAGAGCTGCCTCAAGTGGTGGTGTAGAGCGTTACAACCAGTCCATTGTTAAAATCCTCAAAAAGTTTGTGAGTGAAACAGGTAAAGACTGGGATGTAAAACTACCTCTAGTCTTAATGGCATTAAGAGCAACTCCAAGTAGTGCTACCAAAATGTCACCTTTTGAGCTGATGACTGGTAGTAGAATGGTTCTACCTCAGCATCTACTGTACCGTACATCAGACCAAAATTTGATAAACGCTGCCAATACACATCAATATGTGGAGAACTTAAGAAAACATCCGCAACATGCCTTTGCATTTGCTCAAAGGAATTTAGAAAGAGCCGCAACTGCCACTAAAACCTATTATGATCTCAAAACATCTAAAAAGGAATATGAAATAAATGATAAAGTTTATCTTTATAACTTTGGAAGAGATCAGGTTAGGGAGAAGAAATTTCTTCCCTCATGGAAAGGTCCTTTTGTCATTACTGACAAAATATCTCCAGTGGCCTATAAAATAAGGATCCCCAAAAATGAAAGTTTCATAGATAAATGGGTCCATATCAATCAATTGCGGGCATGTCATCCCAGATCCCAACTACAAGTCATAGAGGGAGAATGAAGTATCATACCCCCAAATGAACTAAAGACATACTGTAGTTTAAAGATGCCTAACTGATAAACATGAAGGCTCAAAATAACAAACTTCCTACATAAGAGACTGTCTATGAGGTATACGGTTGATCCTCATCAAATACCATTGACTTTAGACCAATTTAAATACATGTGTCCTACATCTATTTAAAATTGGAAGGGGGATTTATGTCGAGGTATATGTGAGGTTAATAAATATATATTTTAATCATATATTTCAAGATTAATAAAGCTGTATCTTTGATCAGATATTTCACTGATCAGTAAAAAAAAAATTTAAAAATGACTCATTGCATTCAGAAGAACTGGCTTCAGACAGGTTTGGTTCTCCCCCACTTTTTCAATTAACACAGGTAAAATTCTGAATACACATCTCCAGGATGTCTCCAAAGGCTTGACATTACAACATTTGGTTTAATTAAAATGTAGCCACAGTTTCAGAAAACCATATGTATGATTGCTTGGGAATGTGAGATAAAATCTATTTACCCTTCCCAATGTAGCTAGGAATCTAGCTCAGGTGACAAGTCGTGTGAGATTTTCAGCATTTGCCCTTTGGTGCAGGGGACCCCATGTAGTGAATGGGAGACAGGGAGTCTGAAGTTACTGAAAGGGCAGTTAGAACGTTACGTTAGGATAATACAGTGAAGGCACATGACTTACATTATGTTTTCAAAACAACTGTATATATTTTAATGGATATGAGATGTATATATATATAAATATATATATATATATATATATATATATATATATATATATATATGTGTGTGTGTGTGTGTGTATATATATGTGTATATTTTGAAAGCATGAATATCTTAGCCTCTGTGTGTTTAAAAACATGAATAGATGTTTATGGACCTGAAGAGAAGTGATTATTAACATTTATTTTTTTTATTTCAGATCTACATAGACAGGATTCACTTGGAATACAGTACAATACTGAATTAAAAATAAGCTAATAATTAGCAGTATTAAATTGCCTTAATATAATAAAATGTTAATAATATAACATATTTGGTATCAGAATAATCAGAAAAAATAACCAAATATTAACCATCTGTAATTGGGGTTATATTAATGCAGAGAGTGTAATCTGATTAAATAACCATTTTATGAAAAAAAAAATTAACTTGCTTAAAAATGTTAGAAATGGTCTTGTATTGTTTGTTTGTACGTCTGCTGCCACCTAGTGTTATGATGCGGAATTGCAACCATGAGATGATTGGTTGTTGCAAAGAATGCATTTCCTTGACAACACATTTACCAAATAAACCAATCCATGTTCAGTTGCAAAGAACCAATCCAAGACAAGGCCGTGGGCGTTTCCAATATTCACCAATGACTGATAAATAATCAAAAAGGGGAGGGGTGAGATCAGATGATTTAAACCCCAGCATAGAGACTAAAGAGGTGGTGTTGACTGATCCAGAAAGGAGTAACTGCTGCAGTTATTAATCAAAAGCACACACCTACTATTGGACTCCATATGCTTTACCCCAATTTTGAATTTCTGAGGTGAATTGGACCTGTTAAGAAATATTGGAAACTGGATTGCTGTTTATTTGGTGAAGTATATTGTATTTTAAATTGGTAGTCATAAGCCTAGGTATTGTTAAATCTGTATCTGATTTGCTAAGTAAATCATCTGTGCAAGTTCTGATATTGTAAGTTAATTCTGAATTAGGATAAATTGCAGTTAAATAGCAGAATATATATATATTATCCTATTGTTGAAAGAGCACAGTTTAGAATTGTACTGCTTGGATGTTAAAGGTTTTTAGTCCCATTGTGTTAAATAAATAAGGCTGAATGGTGAAGGTATATTTTTCTGGGTTTTGTAAGAAGGATAGCATATTTTAAGAGTTGGTTTTAACGCATATAAATTTTGTGTCATATTCTAATATTGCAAATATATTTCAAAAATGTTCATGGATATTAACTAAATAAAAGAGTTCAGGTATTTATATTAATTGTATTTGTTGTCTTAGTAGAAGTATATTGATTGAGGGTTCAGTCTAAAGGAAGATTGTTAAATATATTCCCTGCCATAAACTGATATATTATTTGGATAGCACTACTAAGATTTTCATAAATATACTGACAAGATGGGATGGCAGCGTCTGTCGGCATCGCACAAGACACGGTAGTGGCTCGAGAGGCTTGTCCCATTAGAAGTATCCAGCTCACTGCCGCTTACCTGGATATGTGGGGGAGACCGGCCGGCTCCCCTGCGAAATGCTGTACGTTGGTGGCTCATGGTAATTGCCCTGCTCTGGCTCTCAGTGGGGGCTGTGTCCTAGAGTTGTGGCACGCGCTGAAGTATTTGTCAGATCTGGTTTCTGAAGTGCTGCAGAGGATACCCGGAGGCCTTCAAGATCTGAGTGAAAACATAAGAGCCGGGATAGGGTAAAGTAAAGGCCACTTTTGGACTGCTGGGGCCGATTTAACTCCACCTCAGAACTTCTCCTCTCTTGGACTGGGTATCTATGCACTGCTCAGCGAGCAGTTATGTCTGATGCCGAGATACTATTTGTATATATGTTTACACTGAGACTACCTACCTGTAGTATATTATTTAGGCAGACCAGTTGATTTCTGACACATAATACTGTCTCTTGATGTGATTTTTCCCTGATAGTAGTTTATTCCTTTTAATTGCAGGGGTTCAAAAGTGGCATGTATGTGTGGTAAATACTGTATCGCATATTGAGTTGTTGCTTCACAACTTATAAATGCTTACAGCCTGTTTTTTCTCAGCAGATATACGCTACTAACCTATGTATCCAGCTTATCTCAACGCCTTTTATGTAGCTATTTATATATATATTGCTGAGATAGTACAATAGAAAGAAAGTAAAATTACAAGATGGCTGTAGGTCTCTAGAATAGCTCCCACTTTACAGTGGCTATTGGCTTAACAGAGTTATCTCCTCCATCTTTTTAATGTTATTACCTAGGTAGAGGTCAGACTCATACCTTTTCTGCTGTTACTTATATATAGAAATTAAGGGTCCAGGAGTGGCCCTATCATCTAAATAAACCTCCCATGTTTTTTACAGTTACTATCAAAGGTCCAAGAGAGGCCTATTAAGCTTTGGAGGTGGGAACTGAGGGTTTAACCTGTGCGCCCTTTGAATTTATATTCATGTGTAGATATTGTTAGGTAAGGAGGAGCAAGTTTTTCAATTGATCATATCTTTTAAATATCCCTCCCAGCTATAAAACTGTGGATATCGAAGGTCTTGAGGAGGCCTTCTTATAATCAAGAGAGAGAAAATGTTACCCATCATAGTTACTTATTTTTACTTACCTACAAATGTATTGCTTATAGTCATAGTTTTATAGCATTCACAGAGGCAGAGGAGGATTTTTTATCTATGTAGTTACTTGTTCTGAAGATAACCAGATGCAACCTGAGTGTAACATGGATTTTGGGTCTGCGAGTCTTATTAAACTAAGTTTATGGCGCATAGGTGGCCTTCAGGTTTACCACATAGCAAATATAGAAATTCATAGTAAAATCAAACAAGAAGTATTGTAGCTAGTGATGAGACGAGGTATCTAACATGTCTAATTGTATGTAATATTGACCTTCTGCTTATATGTCTTAGCTTGTATGTAGTTTATTATGTACTGTTAGGTAAAACTTAATTGATCTGAAGTCCATGATGTGGACATATAAAGACCTACCTTCCCCATTCCAGAGTTATGACATGAAAGTTAGGTCTCGTAATATCTATTTATGAAGTTATTTTTAATTTGTCCAAGTTTTAATGTTTATATCTAAAAAGAGGTGCTGTTCATGGCTTAATACATTTTCCTCTAGTGAGGAGTGACTGTTGCTTATAGTTTCTAGGACATACCTATATATTAAATGAACGAGTCTTAATGTATGCTTGTAGGCGTGTGCCATGACAACTGTTTGATTCTGTCTTTGTATGTTCTTGCTACCTCAATAAAAATTATTTGAAAAAAAAAAAAAAAAAAAAAAAAGCACAAGATGGCAGAAGTATTTGCCATGAAAATTGATCAAATTAGACAATAGAAGTAAATTAGATGGGGTTTTTTTTTAAATTGAATGCTTTGTTTGAATCATGAAATAAAAATATTGTGTTTCAATTATCCTTTAATGTTATAAATCAATACATTGTTTATTTACATAAAATATAATCAGGGTTGGTTTAACCACAGCGGCCATCATTGTGTCATGGTGCATCACAAATTTTCTAATAAGTTAATTTACATATTTTTTCAAAAGAACTATAGCTCTATTATGTTTGTTTAATCAACTAAGACTCTATTACAATATATTTTGATGTACACAGTAGGACTTTACACATTTGTATTAAAGGGATTGTAAACACCAAAAATATTATTATAAAATAGATAATGCATTTATTTACCATTCCCCAGTTTTGCATAACCAACACAGTTATATAAAAAATACTTTTTCCTCTGCAATTAGCTTGTATCTAAGCTTCTGTAGACTGCCCCTTATCTCAGATCTTATGACAGACTTGCATTTCAGGCAATTAGTGCTGACTCTTAAATAACTTCATGTCCGTGAGCACAGAGTTATCTATATGAAACACATGAACTAACACCCTCTAGCTGTGAAAAACTGTCAAATGTTTTTAAATTAAAGGTCTTAGAAATTAGCATATGAGCCTACCTAGGTTTAGCTTTCAACTAAGAATACCAAAAGAACAAATCAAATTTGATGATAAAAGTAAATTAGAAAATTGCTTAAAATGAGATGCCATATCTGAATCATGAAAGTTTAATTTGGACTTTACTATCCCTTTAAGCAAATTAAATAAATACAGTTAAAACCAAAAAATATTGTTAATCCAAAGGTTAATTTATTAATATAAATTGAGCTCGAAGTATGTAGCTGCAGTTGAAAGCAAGCATGTATCACTAGTTAAAGCCATAGTAAACACCTTGTAATTACATTTATTTTCTGTTGCTATAGAATAACATAGCCAAGTCTTAACATATAAAACAAATAAATAACATACTGTTATTACTGAAACCATTTGTTGCAATTATTTATCAATAACCAAACTCCACCTAACATTTGCCTTATTTGGAGGAGCCAATCTGGCTTTAGCCCACAGATAACAAGGCAAATCTTTTTGGCCTCCCCTCAAAGGTAACTAAATGGTAAGCAATAGTAGTAATATGCATGGATCTCTGTATAATGATTTTGAGTAGAACGATAGAGATAGATAGATAGATAGATAGATAGATGATAGATAGATAGGATGGACCTACATTCTGGATTAATAGAAGGTTTCTTTGCATTGTATACATTCTGCACACGCCTATGTACAGACATGCTACTTGGACTCTGATGCTCTTGCACCAATGGTTGGTCCGCCCCTGAGGATGATTGACAAGCCTTGCTCTCACACAATTGGTTTTGAAAAAGCAGGGGGCAGAGCTGAACAAGCAATTGCTTGGGCAATGGTAAATGTGGGCAATGGATGCTGCAACCTTGCCATGATGCAGAGCAGACAGATTTCTAGCCAAGAATGCAGGGCCGGACTGGGAAATCAGACTGGCCCTGGAAATTTTTGAAGATTGGCCGCAGATCCCCCCCCTCCCCCAGTCACAGCATCCCCGGTGCCAGCCCTCACTCCCTTACTGGCCCTGCTTCCACTGTCTTACCTTGCCTGCCAACATAGTTGTTCTAAGGGGCCACTTATCTGTCCCTACAGGCCCCCACACCCTTGGCCGGAGCGGCCTAGAGTAAATGCGCTACACATGCGCACAAGGCTTACTTTGTTATGTCCCTGCTTACAGGGTGTAGCCCTACAATACCGGATGCCCACTGGCCCATCAGGAAAACTCCCACTATCCTGGCAGGCCAATGCCTACACAGGAGAAACTCTTGTTCATGCAGAATTTGGTAAATGGGCCCCATTAGTTTAAAATATTCTTGGGTCATTTAATTCTCAAAAATATAGAGCAAAATGTAAAAAAAGAATATCCCATTAAGAATAAAATATTGAATCAAAATAAGTAGGAACGAAAGTGTATATTACAGTACTTTTTTAACAGTAAATTCAGTGTTATTACTATATAAACAAATAAGTGTACAATATGAAATATTTTTCAGAGCTAGCACCTGTATAATGTAGCATAGTTTTGTGCAAGAATTAAGTATTAAAAAAAAATAGCCAGAGTATAATTATTAACAGGATGATTAATTTTTACTAGACAATCAACACATTAGTCATCTGCAATCTGTAACATTAGATGTTGTTGCAGACAGTGAGTTCCACTCCTACTTGATATCCTGCTCCTTATCACATTTTAAGCATTGTCCTAGGACTACAGTAGCGAGCATTGCAATACACAGTTTTACAGGGATAGCACTAGTGGAGGAGGGGAGGGAAGTAAGCTGCTGTTCGCTGACATTGGTGTATTCATTGTGAATCAGTCCTCTGCTCTTTTGCTCCTCCCAGCCATTCTATGTATATAAACTCTTGCCATCAAAGAAGATTCACTGCCAACTTTCTCCTGCAACTGTATTTACTTTTAATCAGAACTATTAAGGATCCACTTACCCTGAATTTTATATTGCAGATTTACAAGCTTTGATTATTCTGTGTATTATCAAATGGATAGAAGCATTTCCTTATTGTTCTTCATTCAAGGTAATGTGCTTTCTTTTCAATGAACTTTTCTTGTATTATTTTTAATGCCTAAATATAATAGTAATATTGTGACAGTGAGAATCTAATATAGGCTGTATCTAGACAATTATTATATTGTTTATTGCTGATTGTAAGTTTTCATTCTTTTACACATTAGAATAATAAAATCATGAAAAGTAATATATTACAAAAAATGTAAATTTTATTTTTTTATTTTACACAATACTATTTAATCTTTTGCAATTCAGTTCAAACATTTAAAAGTCACACACTCTATCATCTATATACATTTTGTTATTATTGATTTTATTGTGCCAATTACTATTTTCATTTAATGATATACATTAATACTCAAATTGAATATGATGCATCTGCATGCAATTTAAAAGAGCCATTAACCCTGGCTGTTCAACTAAAGAATTTTAGTGTAGTATTTCTTTTTACAGTTCGGAGACTGTAACATCAGAGGTCAGGGTTACTTTGATGTTGACCACCAGAGGCCTTTAAATTCCTTCACAAACTATCATCTCAGTCTGTGACACATTTATCAGATAAGTGTTTACAGACTAAGATGTTTTATATAATGTGTATAATAAATACACAACAGTATATATGTTTGCCATTTAATTAGCTGGACCTTGAATAGAGAAAAGTAGTTTTCAAGTATCCAATTGACATAGTAGAGAAGACTTATTTTCTAAAGTTGAATTATCTGGTTAAATTGTTCTTTTTTTTTCTTTCCTTTTTGTTAATGTGGCATGAAACGCACTATGGCAGAATAGATATGAACACATCCTTACATTAAGAAGGGTTACATTTTATATTACATAGCTAATAATGCAGTTCTACAATATTCAATATAGTATACAGGAATGTGCACATTAATTATATCAAACAGCTTCTAAGTAAATTCGAAATATACTGTTGTGTGTCTCAATTTCACTTTTTTTCAGTCACTGACCATGCTAATTTTATGTAACTTGAAATGTGAGAGGTTAAAGGGACAGTCAAATCCAAAATAAACTTTCATGATTCAAATATGGCAAGTAATTTTAAACAACTTTCCAATTTAATTGATTCACCAATTTTGCTTTGTTCTCTTGGTATTCTTAGTTGAAAGCTAAACCTAGATAGACTCATATGCTAATTTCTTAGACCTTGAAGGCCGCCTCTAATCTGAATGCATTTTGACAGTTTTTCACCACTAGAGGGCGTTAGTTCATGTGTGTCATATAGATAACATTGAGCTCACGCACGTGAAGTTACCTAGGAGTCAGCACTGATTGGCTAAAATGCAAGTCTGTCAAAAGAATTGTAATAAGGGGGCTGTTTGCAGAGGCTTAGATACAAGATAATCACAGAGGTAAAATATGTATTATTATAACTGTGTTGGTTATGCAAAACTGGGGAATGGGTAATAAGGGACTTGGCTTTCTTTTTAAACAACAACAAAAAATAAGGAACAAATGTTCCTTATTTTTTGAATTCATAAGCACATAGGGATAGTCCAACAGGTGATACACTGCACAGGCACCTAAGTTCATTTCCATGAGTATGAGCTGTCTGTGCTTGTTCGTTTAGTAACCATGGGGATGAGCAAAGTGGAATTCATAGCTGCAGGGTGTGCAATGAAGTTGGACAACGTTTATAATCCAGAAGAGACTCACCTTGTGCAACAACCATGTCATATATTGTTGTGTACTGTTTGCAGTGTCAGTGCAGGAAGCTTCCTGCCATGCAATTTATATCTACAAGAATCACTCCTTTATCCTCCCACTCACATACCAGGGTCATTAATTGTGTGTCCTGCAGTTCATAAAGAACCCATTCAGCTTTCAAACTAGGTACTGTTTAAGTAATTAGCTAAGTGAGAGTGGTTAAAAAATGTGCCATTCTATAGGGACAAAAAAAAACAATTGGCCAACAAAACCTCTTGGCTATTTAAAGATCATTACAAAATGTAATTGCAAGTCATTTCTTTAGAGCGACACAAAAGTCTAAAATAGTGTAAGATATTCCTATGCAGTTACTTATTGCGTTTATAGCAGCTGCGCATTTAAAATGATCTGTTTTAATTTAAAGTTTAGAGAATATTAAAAGTTGCATTCATCACATATTGACTCTTCCCGTCCGCATTCATGATGGTGAGAACATAGAAGTCATATGTGATGTGATTTACAACTACTCTTTGTGTGCTAAAAGGTACTTTAAGTGGATTTAAGTTATGCATTAAAGAGACATTAATTCATGTATTTTTGTTTGTTGCACCTAATGTAAATTTTAAAATATACTGTAGAATATTTTTTTTTTATTCATTTATTTTAGCACATTATTTTTTATTAATTATTTACATTTTTATTTTGTATTTCTATGCTTGTAGGACATGCACATATCCTGTAATATTGCTGTGGGATTTATTTTACCAGGCAATTAATAATCTGTCCATAAACCTAAGATGTACACAAGCATAACTTCACTATAGAGCACTGGTTTTAAACCTATCCTCAGACCTCCCTAAGAGGACAGATTTTGAGGATATCTGAACTAAAGCACAGGTGAAATAATCATCTGATTAATAAACATGGTTATTTTACCTGCTCTCATCCCAGGTAATCCTGAAAATCTGTCCAGTTAGAGAGGCCTGAGGACAGGTTTGAAAACCAGTGCTACATAGAGTAAAGAAACTTGTACTTAAAGGAACATAAAACAAAAACATTTTATTTCATGATTTAGATAGAACATACAATTTTAAACAACTTTCCAATTTACTTCTGTTATCTAATTATCTTAGTTCTCTTGCTATCCTTTGTTGAAAAGCATACCTAGGTAGGCACAGGAGCAGGGAGCTAGCTGCTGATTGGTGGTTGTAATAATATACCTCTTATTGGCTTATCATTATTATTACCATAAGCTGTATAGCTTGGCCTATTATTGCACGTGCCTGCTCTCCTCCTTGTACACATGCTCTTTAGTAGAAGTCAGTGCAAAGTAATCAGTCGGTGTGTATACTGTGACTCATTAATTGGCAAGTATTATAGTGTCTGATTGGCCATTAGGCCCGTTAAATCATTTAGTTGAAAAACAGATCAAAGCCTGATGGGTAGTCTGAAGATTCAAATGCTATATTTTAAAAGCCAGTGGAATCATTTACTTGTACTGTATGTAAGTTGGTAAGTAATGGCTGATTTTTTTTACAGCATTTAATGTTCATTTAAATGTAATCCATCACTGCCATAAAAGGACATAAAGTCAAAACTAATCTTTCATGCTGCAGACACTGTTATCGAATGAACTTTGTTCTATTGTTAGCCTTTGTTAAAAAGCATAACTGGTTGGGCTCATGAGCAGCAATGCACTACTAGAAGATAGCTGCTGATCACTGGCTACCAACATATGCATCTAGTCACTGGCTCACTACATTTTCAGCTAGCTCCCAGTAGGGGATTGCTATTCTAAAGCTGACTTTACCTATGTGTTTAATCCATTTACAGCACTTAAACACATTGTTATATGCAAGAAACGGTGCAATAATAAAGCACTCTAACACATTAGAGCAGTTTATTTTTGCACTTGTATGTCTCTTTAAAATCAGAGATACTATTAAAGCACTGTGCAGTGTGCACAAGAGCAATGCTGCTTTATCTTTGCTGTGTCAACAAACACCTGGGAGTGCTCTCCCATTTATTATGTCTGATTGGTTATACCATTCTCAGTCTTCTTTCCAATACCTTAATGACTTAAAGGGACACTAAACCCAAAATTTTTCTTTCATTATTTCAGATAGAACATACAATTTTAAACAACTTTCTAATTTACTTCTATTATCAAATGTGCTTCATTCTTTTGTTATCCATTGCTGAAGGAACAGCATTGCACTACTGGCAGGAAGCTGAACACATCTAGTTAGCCAATCACAAGAGACAAATGTGTGCAGGCACCAATTAGCAGCAGCTCCCACTGGTGTATGATATGTGCATATTCTTTTTCAACAAGGGATACTAAGAGAACGAAGCACATTTGAAAATAGAAGTGAATTTAAAAGTGTCTTAAAATGACATTTTCTATTTGAATCATGCAAGTTTAATTTTGACTTTCCTATCCCTTTAAAGGCACATTGTCCTGTAAAATTTTCTCCCATTGAATGTGTTTCCAGAGTAAAACCTTGACCCTTCAAAGTGATTGATTGATCCCTGCAGGAGATTATTTTTATTTGGCCTGAACTGGTTTGTACTGCAAAACAATTTTGCTAACAAAAATGCTTTAAACTCTTTTAAAACAATTTGAATGCAGATAATTTGCAATTTAGTGCTTTTTTTGCTGATATATAATATACATGTATAGAAATTGACCTTAAAGGGACAGTCAAGTTTAAAACAAACTTGAAACATGATTCAAATAGGGCATGTAATTTTTAAACAACTTTACAATTTACTTTTATCACCAATTTTGCTGTGTTCTCTTAGTATTTTTAGTTGAAAGAGAAACCTAGGAGGTTCATATGCTAATTTCTTAGACCTTGAAGGCTGCCTCTAATCTGACAGTTTTTCACCACTAGAGAGCGTTAGTTCATGTGTTTCATATACTGTAGGTAGCATTGAGCTCACACACGTGAAGTTACCTAGGAGTGAGCACTGATTGGCTAAAATGCAAGTCTGTAAAAAGAACTGAAATAAGGGGGCAGTCTGCAGAGGCTTAGATACAAGGTAATTACAGAGGTAAAACGTATTATTATAACTGTGTTGGTTATACAAAACTGGGGAATGGGTAATAAAGGGATTATCTATATTTTTAAACTGTCCCCTTAAATTCCATTTAAAGTGACATAGAATGCTTAATTGTGTATATTAAATAACCACCATTTTCTATTTTGCATGGTTTACCTGTAATTTAACTCTGAAAATATCACTGCACTCCATAAAATTCACAAGTCTGACACTCCTAAATGCTGCATGCTGATTGGCTGATATGTGTAGGAGTTTGTTTATACATGTTTCTAATTGGCCATAGCAAAATATTAAAGAGGTTTTTTTAAAGTTTGTGTCCCAGACTGATAAAACAACTTTTTAAATGCAGTGAGTAATGTTTTATACATAAATAAATAACTGACTTTAAAGGGACATTAAACACTAAATACATTTTTTTTATTCATAGTATTAAGGATATTCCCCACCTCCGTCTAGTCATGGGTGCCACCATGTTGAAATTTGTCTTTCCTCGCATTCCAGTGCTGACAAGTTTGCACATGTGCAGCAACTTTCCTTCAGATACCTGTAGTGTGGCCTAAGTTTAAAAATGGCAGCACCTATGATTAGACGAAGGTGCATTAAGGGGTCAATTTATGCAAGCCTTTCACCCCCCCCCCCCCTACGACTGCAGGTTCTCACAAGAGAACCTGTAGTCCGTATTTAACAAGCAGCGGTCATCAGAAGATGGCGAATTTCAATCTTTCTTGTCTCGTCCAACCGGGGAAATTGACAGCTCTTGCCCACGTGTGATTGGCTGTGCTCGGGCAGAGGGCGGGATTGCCCAGGAGCGCAAAATAGCGCTCATGTGCAATGCTTAATTCCGCCAGGGGAATTCAGCCTGCCAGAGGCGAGCTTCGGCAGGCAAGGGCATGTATGTGTGCCCCTGTCCGCCACGGCTTGATAAATCGACCCCTAAATGTATTGTGTTTTAATGTCCTTTTAATATCCCTTTAATGACTAGAATTTGCAAAGGGTGGCTTAATTTATATGTGAACCCTTTAACCCTTTTGTGAACGGGTTAAAAGACAAATTGAAATAAATTATGGGATCGGGTCTGGGGGGCGTCCTTATGACGCTAGGAACGCCCCCCAGACCGCAATCAAATCCTGCAAGCGCAGTAGGCTTCAGGACAGCCGTTAGCTATGACGTTGTATTCCGTCATAACGGCTTTAAAGCCCAGTGCCGTTGTGACGGAATAAAACAGCATAATGGCGTGAAAAGGTTAAAAGCTGTTTAAGAACAAAATAATGTGTTTAATCATATATATCTCATATGAGTACCAGCATGTGCTGTGAATGAGATGTAAATAAAAATTTCCACAAGCTGGTGGTTAGTGATACATTTTATCCTCGATGATCCACAGAACCAGTTTTCCACAGTGTTATTTATGCTCTATGCTTGTTTAATCATAGAAGATATAAATATCTCAATAAATTATATCAATTCTAACATTCTGAAATGGTCAATTTCATAAGGTATCACGTATATTCGGTATATCTGTGAATATGTCAATAACAACCTAGTGTAAAAAAATATTTTATATTAATTATCATGTTGAAAATGATTTCCTAAACAGAAGGTATGATTAAATAAGGGGAATGTGAGTAAGGCTCATATTTCAGCGGGGTTCATCTTCTTCTATATACAGGCATACCTCGGAGATATTGCGGGTTCAGTTCCAGACCACCGCAATAAAGCGAATATAGCAATAAAGTGAGTCACACTCATTTTTTTGTTTCCCAGTGCATATAAAAGTTATTATTTACACTATACTGTAGTCTGTTAAGTGTACAATAGCATTTTATCTAAAAAACAATGTGAATTCCTTAATTTAAAATATACTTAATTGCTAAAAAATGCTAACCCTTTCCTGAGCCTTTAGTGAGTCATAATCTTCTTGCTGGTGGTGTGTATATATGTGTATTTATATATGTATTTATGTTGGAAAAATGGCTCCAATAGACTTGCTCAACACAGGGTTGCCACAAAAATTTGATTTGTAAAAAGAGCAATATCTGCGAAGAGCAATAAAGCGAAGCGCAATAAAACGAGGTATGTCTGTATTCTAAAACTGGAAGGAATTTAAACGCACTTAGGTTTGACAACTCCATTTTATGGAAATACATTATAGATTTAAAGGAACAGTAGACAATTTGAGATTGAAATATAAAATGCTTAACTATGTACGTATAGTAAAACAACTTTGCAATATAATTTCTGAAAGAGCACGTCAGGCTTCACAGGACAAAACTTGCCATATATATTTTCTTAATTTGCAGTTTGTTAACTTGAAGCCAAACAATGGAACATTTGTTAACATAGTGACAGTGGCAATTCCTGTTATTTCTTCCAAAAAATGAAAGGGGTAGGTGTAGTTTGACCATTTAAAAACAATTGCAGCAAACAAGGTATTAATCCGTTCTAATAATATTCAGACAGCGAATATGCTACTTTATTGGAAGAAAATGTTGTAATTAAAATTTCTTTACTATGTCTTTAAATGAACATTAAGGGGTGTATGTTGGCTGCCAAGGTTTTTTTTTTTATATAAAATAATGAAGGCTAAATAATCAGCAAATTTTGCATGTGAAATTGACAAATTATACAGTAGTAATGGGAAAAAAACAACTTTATTTTATAATTTGATAGTTATGTACCACTAATTTCTTCATACAAATCATCTTCATTCACACGTCACACAGAATAGCTGTGGCACTGTGCTGTTTTTTCTCCCCACCCTCCTTGTGCCTGAGGACCAAATTACTAGCTTAATTCCTGAGCTCCAGCTTCAGCCCAAGCAAATCATGTCTTCTGGACATCGGTAATGTTATCATTGCACAAGAATTTCACCAGGAATGCTTGTGCAATGCCGCCCCCTGCTCACTGGTGGTCAATCGGCCGCTAGCAGGGGCTGTCAATCATCCCAATCGTATCAGATCAGGATGATTTCAATCCGCAACATAAAAGGTGGAGGTCAGGTTAAGGAGCAGCTTCTTAACTTCCGCTGCTTGATACATGTAGCTCCAAGTCTCCAAGGTTGTCAGTCTTGGGGACCCAGCGTTCCACTTTAAATATGTGCTGCCTTAAGGCAACTCATAGCTGCAGGGCCCTGGGCAAGATACATTTGTGGGGCCCCTCAGCCCAGGACCCTTATTTCCCTTCCCCCTGTATACCCTGCCCCCTATATGGCCCACCCTGTCCAAACATTCAGTGTCACCTATATAAAGATTAACACTAAATATTGCACCTCCTGGTACCATAAACATACAAACTAAATACAGGATGTACATTGCCCCTTCTCATAACCTCACCCTTGACATTGCGGGGCCCCCAAAGCATGGGCCCTGGGTGGTTGCCCCTCTATCCCTGCCCAAAGAATAGTCCTGCACAGCAGGAGATAGCTGGGCAAAAATGAATGTCCCCTAATTTTTTGGGCTACTAGATTTAGAACAAATTTTTCAAGCTCTGTTTAATTTATACAATCTTTTACTGTGTATTAAAGGGACACTTTAATGATTCAGATAGAGCATGCAATTTTAAGCAACTTTCTAATTTACTCATATTATCAATTTCTCTTCATTCTCTTGTTATCTTTATTTGAAAAGCAAGAATGCAAGTTTAGAAGCTGGCCCAATTTTGGTTCACAACCTGGGTTGTCCTTGCTGATTGGACAGCACCAGTAAACAACTGCTATTCAGGGTCTGAACAAAAAAATGGCGGGCTCCTTAGCTTAGATGTCGTCTTTTTCAAATAAGATAGCAAGAGAACTAAGAAAAATTGATAATAGGAGTAAATTTGAAAGTTGCTTAAAATTGCATGCACTATCTGAATCATAAAAGAAACAAATTGGGTTTAGTGTCCCTTTAAGGGATGTTAATACATAACCAAAGTTGTGCTGTGAACCAAGATGTTCCAGGAGTTCAATTTTGACTACATGTTTAACCCTTTTGAATAAGTTAAAGGGACACTAAACCTAAATTTTTTTCTTTCATGATTCAGATAGAGCATGGAATTTTTTAAAGGGACACTGAACCCAATTTTTTTTCTTTCATGATTCAGACAGAGCATGACATTTTAAGCAACTTTCTAATTTAGTCCTATTATCAATTTTTCTTGTTCTCTTGCTATCTTTATTTTAAAAGCAGGAATGTAAAGCTTAAGAGCCGGCCCATTTTTGGTTCAGAACCTGGGTTATGCTTGCCTATTGGTTTGCTAAATGTAGCCACCAATAAGCAAGCACTATCCAGGGTGCTGAACCTAAAATGGGCTGGCTCCTAAACTTTAAATTACTGCTTTTTAAATAAAGATAACAGGAGAACAAGAAAAATTAATAGTAGGAGTTAATTAGAACGTTGCTTAGAATTGCATGCTCTATCTTAATCTTGAAAGAAAAAAATGTTGGTTTACTACCCCTTTAACCTAATAGTAAAAAAGTGAATTTGTTTATAAATAAAAAGCTCTAACAAACTATTATATTTTATATTTATACTAGAAAGTCGCTTTAAGTTTTTAAATGTTAATTTGCATCATACTGGTCCCTCTGTTTCACGATTATATTATGTTTCTTTTAATGCTACTCTGTTATATTGCTACAGTGCTACTACAGTTCATTGAAAACTACTTAGAATATTTGCTAAATCTCATATTGTAAGTATCCATGGGATAGTATCATGGATACAACCCCCCCCATATAATTAGATTTTATTATGCTGCTAGCAAGTTACTGTATTTGAAACCATCTAAATGTGCACGCCAGCCATTTGATTGTCATTGGCTGGCATATTTCTAGGGACTGGCATCATTTTCAAGGTATTGCAAGACTGTTCCTAATAATAAGTTCTTTGTATTATTTTTACTGGCCTTTCAATTCCCAATGTATCTTTATAAAACAAAAACTTAGGAATGTAGAGATGGATTTACATGGAAACACTGTTCTAAACAATGCTACAAAGGCTCTTTTTACTATGTTCTTATGCACTGTATTCACAGACATAAAATCAGGACTGAGTTGTTCATGCTTTTGATAGTTTTTATGAGTGAAAAAAACCATGATCATTATCGATGCAGTGTAAGACATTTTCTCAAGACTACATTCATTCATTCGAGAGTATACTGAGATAGGCTGAGGAGTGTGCACTACATGGTAGGGCTAGTCTTGGGCCCTCTATGGCAGCTCTACTATGTTATACATATTGGAAGCAGCAGTCTTAAGACCTCAGAGCTTACATACTTAAAATTTCCTGGATGAATGAGTGATTAACAAGCTATGCTCTTACTCATTTGGTTGCCCAAGAGCAACAGCCCAGGGCTGCACAAGAAATCTTTGTGCAATGTTGAATTCCAACAGAGCTTTCTACATCAGAAGCCCTGAATGCTGTGATAAATAGTTCCATTCTTGAGAACCTTTTCCACCTTCATTTTGCATAAATGAAGGCCATAATTAGGGATGCCACCTTAGCCATGTTTTCCTGAACACTTATGGGTTACACATGCTGCAAGGAACATGTATTGTGTTTATGGACAGCACTTTTCATATTCCATGTTTTTGTGTTGTTTTTTTTAACTTCCTTGTCTATCTAAATTAGAGATTTTCAGTTGGTTTAAAAATAACCAGCTGAGATGGAAAAGGTGTTTACATATGGTGTATAACAATTGAATGGATTGATTACAAGTATTGAAATACTAATTTTGATAGGTGCAGAAACAATTACATAAATTGCTTCCTTCTTTAAGGGACATTGTGCACTAGATGTTTCTTTGCATAAATGTGTTGTAGTTTATAATCCTGCTCTCAGCCCCTTTCAGTGGGTGTTCCAGACTAACCTCATCAACAGTGCTAAATTGGGAGCTTCTAAGTAAGTTTTTAAAATGTTTTATACTAGATATTTATATCAGTATCTGTGCATATTCTTCTTTATAGACGTGTCTATTACATGCAGTTAAATTAAAATTGTTATATACTGTCCCTTTGATCTATCAGAATGAGGCAACTGCACATTGTGCAGCACCCACCTTTGTCATGCAGATGTAATATTCCCAGCTCTGAAGAGAAATCCATATCTGTATTTCCTAATATGCCACATACCCTGACAATGGTCAGGTTGTATAATTAATTATTATTATTATTATTATTATTAAAACTAGAATTAATTATATATGACTCCAGTTACTCTTTCTTTATAGAGTTTATTTACCTAAAAGGTGCAATATAATATTAACTATTCATTCACCAAAACTACTACTAGTCATATTTTAAAGAAAATACAAAACCGTCAGAGAGAAATTATTTTGTTAGTATTGAAAGCATTACTCCAATCTGTTAAGTAAATATTTCTACTGCTGTGTAATTATATCCATGATGAAAGTGTTAATTATGCTTTTCTCCTTTACCACCACCTGATTATATTTCTATTTGTTTCCCTTTTTTAGAAATTATAATGTAGAGTGATGTCTGCATTATATTGTGGTTTTGGTTTGCTGTAATTGTATTGGGATAAAGTGTAGTTGATATGTGCAAGTCTGACATAATTGGCTACTTTTGGGATGTGGTAACAAAAAACAAATTAAATGTTTTTATACATTAGTTATGGAAAACAAGATTGCCAAGAAATGCATAAAAGATCGTATTATTTAAAAAAATGTTAATGGATGTGAATGACCACTGGACTGACAAATCAATAGTATAGTTGTACTTAAATACATTAGAATGAGTATTGTGTTTTGTGAACTTCCTTGTTTCCATGGATACTAAAAAGGCCAAGACTTGACAGAAAGTTTAGGCAGCTGTCTGCTAGCATTAGTTTTCAAATAATGTGCAGCAATTGGAATATACAACGTCTGTAGCTATCAAAAATGGTAATAATTTGAACGTTATTAAAAAAAAAATGAACAATTTGTAGGCATAATTTAGCAGATTTGTGATAAATAAATATTGTTATTCCTTTCATTTTAACAAAAGAAATATCCAAATGTATGCACTAAATAATTTAATGAATAATGATTATATGGTACCGAAATTCCTATAATATCTAAAGAATGATGGGGGACACTCTAATCCGACCTTCTTCAGAGTCCAGGACTGCACTTGTAGGAGGATGAGTGCAGCTGGATCCCAGAGTCTGAGCTAAAACGGTGCTAAAAGACAAGTCATTTAGCGCAGGCTCTGGGATCTACTAATCGTATTAGCGTGGCCCCCCTCTGTAGGTATTTAACTTGCAGGTGACGTGCAACCTGCAACAAACTAACATTTACATTAGTTTAAATGAAACTAATACCAAATAATGCGGCACACAAATATACTGAAAAACATTTTTTCCGAATATTTGTTTCGAATGATTCGTCTGAAACAAATTATTCAGTGCAGCACATGTCTGGAGGAGACCATCTAGAATTTGTTTAAAGGTATAGTATAGTCAAAATAAACTTTCATGATTCAGATAGAACATGCAACTTTCTAATTTACTCCTATTATCAATTTTTTTCATTCTCTTGATATCTTTATTTTAAAAAACTGGAAAGTAAGCTTAGGAGCCCGCCCATATTTGGTTCAGAACCTGGGTAGCACTTGCTGATTGAATGGCTACATTTAGATACCAATCAGCAAGCGCTACCCAGGTGCTGAACCAAAAATGGTGCGGCTTCTAAGCTTTACATTCCAGCTTTTTAAAATAAAGATATAAAGAGAACGAAGACAAATTGATAATAGGAGTAAATTAGAAAGTTACTTAAAATTGCATGTTCTATCTGAATCATGAAAGTTTAATTTTGACTATACTGTCCCTTTAATGCCTGCTTCTGTGCTAAATAAACCAATGTTTTATTGACAGGCCAGCTAGGATGTGTCTTCAATTAAAATGTAACCAGTTTTTTTCTTAACATTTAATTTAAATAATTTTATCATGTTTAAATTATGCTCTTTTCTCTAAATGATAATAATGTTTTGAGTGTGAATATTATACCACTTAATAGTATGCTAATTAATAAACAAAGCATTAATTTAATTCTGAAAAAAAACACAAAGTGACTGCTCGGTGTGCCATTATGCGACTTTGATATTTTTATAATTTTATATTTTTCAGAATTAAATTAATGCTTTGTTTATTAATTTAAATAATTTTATATTTGAAAATTATGACATTCAATTGTACTGTAAAATTATCTCCCCTTTAATTTAATTAAAGGGACACTGTACCCAAAAAAATTCTTTCGTGATTCAGATTGAGCATGAAATTTTAAGCAACTTTCTAATTTAATCCTATTATCAAATTTTCTTCATTCTCTTGGTATCTTTATTTGAAATGCAAGAATGTAAGTTTAGATGCCGGCCCATTTTTGGTGAACAACCTGGGTTGTCCTTGCTGATTGGTGGATAAATTCATCCACCAATAAAAAAGTGCTGGCCAGAGTACTGAAACCAAAAAAAAGCTTAGATTCCTTCTTTTTCAAATAATGATAGCAAGAGAACGAAGAAAAATTGATAATAGGAGTAAATTAGAAAGTTGCTTAAAATTGCATGCTCTTTCTGAATTACAAAAGAAAAAATTTGGGTACAGTGTCCCTTTAATAATAGCTTCTTCTAACTTTATTGTGACATTTGAAATAGCTAACTGTACTTACTGTATTCCCACTTATACTGAAAATATTAATACTTTTGTATTCTCTAAAGAAAAGCTATGCAAACAAGAATTGTCAGCAGCCATGTGGGGGGTCATGCTGCTCTCTATGGATAGGGATAAGATAAGGAGTTTTTTTGTGAATAGAGAAATAGGTAAGATAAGGATGTTTGCTCTTTCTGCATGCTCATACAAATATATGGTTTGCATTTTCAATTATAAAAAAACAGCAATTAAATATACATAAAGGAGCAATCTCCAAAAAAATGTTTTACTCTACATCACATATAACAAGTCATTGAAAACACATTAAGGAGAAATTAGTTTTACAATACAGTGTTCCTTTAAAGGGACAGTCTACTTGAACATTTTTATTGTTTACAATAATATATAATCCCTTTATTAACCATTTCCCAGTTTATTATTATTATTATTATTATTAAATAAATATTAATATACATTTTATGTGATTACCTTGTATTTAAGCCTATGCATACTTCCCCCTTATCTCATTGATTTTTACAAACTTGCATTTTAGCCAAGTGCTGGTTCATACATAACTCTAAGGGAGTGAGCATAAATGCTATTTATATGGCACACGTGCCCTAGCACTGTCTGGCTGTGAAAAGCTAATAAAATGCACTTAGATAAGAGGCAGCCTGCAGGGGCATAGAAACTGGCAGTGATTTAGAGGTTTAAAGGTTATAAAGTATATTAATATAACAATGTTGGTTGTGCAAAGCTGGGGAATGTGTAGTAAAGGTATTGTCTACCTTTTTAAACAATAACAAAAATCAAGTAGACCGTCCCTTTAACAGTAATGGGTAATGGTAGTTCTCAGATCTCTTAGATCAAGTAGGTGGGACATTATACAGATCATCAGGTCAAGTAGGTGTGATATGCTAAAGATCATCCTTATTATCCTATAACTAACTGGTTAGAGGCTGCTCGAATTAGTGGCTTAAAGGGACATTAAACAGCTGGATACAACTACAGTAGCATGATTACTACTCACCATACTTATAATTTTACTCCTGTACTTGCAGCTCTCTTTCAAGCCATTCTCTTATTTTAACCCATTACAGAAGCCATTTGGTAAAGGTCTGCAACTTTATACTGGACACCTCCATTTTGGTAAGCACATATTGTCGCATTCTTTGACAGAAGTAGTGCGCTTTCACAAATCTGTGATATTGCTGGCTTGTTCACAGCTGTACCTTGCACAAGTGTGTGATACAGCTTGCCAAAGCTACAACATTGCTTATATTCCAAGATGGCGGCATCCAGTGTGAAGATACAAAACTGTACTATCAGCATTTTTAAAGGGTTAAAATATATTTCAATCTCTGTAGCCACAATGCGGGGGGGGTAGCGTGGTGAGTATTAACCATGCTTCTGTAGTTGCACTCAGCATTTAATGCTCCTTTATGTGAAATATTGTTATCTATTCATTACCTGCATAGAAGCTGTTATTGGTGAGGCAGAATGCGTATCACATGCAGCCAAGAATGGCTGCTTTGAGGGAGATATTGAATTATGTTGTGATTTAGCTAATAGAATTAAAGCTTAGATTTGGTCTGCATTTAGTTGCAGCAAAATAATCATTATTCAGTCTTGTTTGTCCTTGAAG